>NW_011348873.1:0-4105 GCF_000735185.1 Notothenia coriiceps
GCTGCCGTCTGATATCAAGGATGTGGAATAAATACTCAAATGGCTTGCCATAGCCGTCTGATATCAAGGATGTGGAATAAATACTCAAATGGCTTGCCATAGCAGGAGTAGTAGTAGCAGTAGTAGTAGCAGTAGTAGTAGTAGTAGTAGTAGTAGTAGCAGTAGTAGCAGTAGTAGTAGTAGCAGTAGCAGTAGTAGTAGTAGCAGTAGCAGTAGTAGTAGTAGTAGCAGTAGTAGTAGTAGTAGTAGTAGTAGTAGTAGCAGTAGTAGTAGTAGCAGTAGTAGTAGTAGTAGTAGTAACAGTAGTAGCAGTAGTAGCAGTAGCAGTAGAAGTAGTAATAGTCTTATTATTTTCTTCAAAACAAGCCACTAAATGTGCCTTTAGTACAGAATGTTAAGTCAATTTTCAGCTCCAATCTAGAGGTGAGGTGAAACCTGAAATGTGCATATGCTGCTGTTATTGAACACATGTTCAGAACGTCTTCCATGAGATGCGAGAGTACTAATACAGTCCATTTCACACTACAACATAGAATGTTTATTGGAGATGATCATATACAGAATGTGGTACTGGCTGGTTTGTTTGTTTCAGAAATCCTCTAGAGACACAGCTCCTCCTCCTCAGACTGAAGATGTGTCTGTGTCTAAAACAGGGTTGAATGTTAAGACTGACAGTATGAACGCCAGACAGAGAAATCATCTTAAACAACTGAAACATCTGCAGATATCATTGATAGTCAGCTCAGGTTTGTTTTTCTGTTTTTTGCTTTAGATTAATGTTACTATATTTCAGTTCCCATGGATCAATGTCAGTGATGAGTTTGCCAGCGGCCCTGTCTGTAGATCCTTTCTGATTTGTTTTTTTGAAAGTAAATGATGTCAAACAGTGGTGCTTTCACACACAGCTGCCTGAGTCTCAGTGCTTCTGATTCACGCCCCTGACACTCCTTAACCTCTCTGTGTTTTTCTCTCGCTCTCCGTCTCAAACACACACACATATTCTGACTGGCCGCCTGAGTCCATTGTGACTCCTAAAACACACAGAGGAAATGTTTTGGGAGTGATATCATATTCTGGAAAAGGACACAATTGCATAGTGAAAGCTCTTCCAGTTTGACTCTTTTTCGTTAATTTCCTCACATCTGTCTCCTCACATAGTTCATGTTGCTGCTCTACATTAAAGTGGCAATACATTTTTTGACCTTCCCAAGGCAAGTTCTTGTGAATGTATTCTGCTTTTCCGATGCTGGTTTAAATGAAAAAGAGTTCATACCAGCTGCTACATGTCTGGCAGGCACAGGGACATTTAGGAAGAAATGTTCTTGGTTCTGTTCTGTTCTTAGTAAGATAACCTAATTTAAAATGAATTTGCTCTTTATTGTTCTTTATTGGGATTAGCAATAGCATGAGCATTGGCTATTCTTGCTAGGGTTCGCACACACAAAGTCAAACATAGATGAAACAACAAATAGCTCATCATCTCAACTCAAAATGATCATCCTTTTATAACCATCATTAAGCCAAACATAAAATCATACAATACCCACAGACGCAGTTCAGGTGCTGTTTAAGCAAACAATCACAATGTGTGATGATGCAAAATAATACAATTCCTGCCCTAAAACATAAAGTATCTCTGCATAAAGATATGCTGAATGGTTCCCTTGTCTATAGAAGGATGATAATAAAGTCAAATAAAAACAATATTGTCTTTTTGAATATTTTTGTTTTGGCTTTAGTCTTGACAAAACACAAATTCCCATACAAAACTTGTAGCTTGACTCACAGCGTGACAGAATGAGGCCACTGGAAGGGGATGGACAATTTAGACGGTCTCTTATTTTAGATAGAGGAGTTTCCCAGTATAAAGAATGAGGAAAATTAACGTACAAAGAAGAAAGCTTTGTATTTTCAACATTGTTATTTGTGATATGGGTATATATAAAAAATGGTAATATGGTAAAGACAGAGATCAATAGTCATGATCTCAAATGTTGGCTACATCGCCGCTTGCCAATTTAAAAAGACAATATTAAACAATTTTCTTTTTGTTGTAACTATCCGTCAAGTGTGAAATCAGACTTCACTGTCAGGGTCCATTCCAGTATTCCCTTACTGTTTTTTTGATGGGCGTTGGAACTTGGGAAATAAACACAAGCCCCAGTGGCCCAATGGGTAAGGCACCAGCCTCCTAAGCCAGGGATTGTGGGTTTGAGTCCCATCTGGTGCGATTGATGGATAATATGCTAACTAACTCATTTCAAACTAAATAGTTCAATCCCTCTGCACATGTCTAATGTGTTGATGTAAATTGTATGAATCAGGCTGCCACAAAACAAAAAGTGGTGATTTAATTGCTTTCTATTAAATGTATTATTATTTTATTTTTTTACTACATTGTTCTATTTCGGTTGTTCGTAAACAGAAGAACATGGCTAATTATGCAAGATGGCGAAACGTTACGGTACGACCCTGAAGAAAGGAAGTCAGAACTTCTTCACTGGTTGCAATGATGCAATGTTCCATGCAGACATTCCATTCCTCAGGACATTTTCTTCATGGTCAAATATTGTTTTGATGCAAAGGTCTCTGATGTGTGGAGAACAAGTGGCGAAGTCAGTGCTGAAGTTAAGTTACTCACCTTACCTTACCATTAAATAGGCAGGCCAGGTTTATTAAAACGGCAGGGATAACATTGCTGACATACTATTGTATGTTAATATATAGAAGCAGATGGCAGTGCCATAGCAGCCTCTATACTCGCCATCCTACAGATTGAACACCACAATGCTGCAATCTGAGCTGCTCCATCAGGGACTTTCAGCTCCAGCCTCTACAAACTAACTTACCTCTATTGTTCTCTATGATTTACCTTCTCATTATAGATAAATAAGTAAAATAATAAACGGTTAATTTTCCTTCCAACACGATAAGGCAGTATCTCTGTATCTGAGATAGGTTGCCTGTCTACATTTATTCAATCAGTAACTTACAACATGATCCTCAGTTACATAAAAAGGTAAATCTATATCAAACACACACACACACACACACACACACACACACACACACACACACACACACACACACACACACACACACACACACACACACACACACACACACACACACATTCATGCCTTCGCTCATACATGCCGTCACACAAAACCTTAAGTTAAAGCTCAAATCAAGACTCTTCCACAGTTGCAGATTACACTTCAGTAAGCGTAATTAATCTGTAACTGTGGAAGAGTCTTGATACTACATACCCAAGTTATGTACACAGAGTACTTCATGTATTCATATGTATCTGCCTCTGTCTTTTACTTTCTCTCTATCTAATCCAGGTTTTGAGGCTAAAATATAATATGCGGCAGAGGAGTATGGTTTGGTTTTCTCTCTGTAAGATGTCAGATCGAGGGCTGTTGTATGACTGTCCTGATTCTGTATCAGTTTGCACATATAGGAATGCTATACAAGACCATTAGTCTGTTCCAATAGCTGTGAGCACACATTAGGTGCCAGCATGATTTTATATAAAAGTCAGTTTACCCCTAGATGTATTTTCCCCTTACATCAGCCTGAACCAGCTTTAGTCCCCTAACCCTGTCTATGGAGACCAGCTTTATGGGAAACACTATTTGAAAAGGAAGTAGACTGTTGAAAAGGGAATCAGACTTCAACACAAATTTAACTGGTCCTGTTTACTGCCTATTGAATTCTGTCAATCTTTATTTCTACTACTCCTGCAAACGTGAAATACTCAGACACTAAGACTCTAGAATACAGTTTTAAACCCACTTCAAATACATACAGTACATATTTACTTTACACTCACCATTCTGCCCATTTCAAGGCAGTTTTTACAAATGTGTCCCTGCCGCTCTCAGAGCTGGCCTCACATGGATCTGTGCTTACATTTAGTTTGGTTCTAACCTAGTAGTATTAACCCTAATGCACTTCCATACACGCTACTGTACACAGTGGTCACAACTGATATCATTAATTCAATCACAGTCGGCTGGAGAATTGAAACACACACACACACACACACACACACACACACACACACACACACACACACACACACACACACACACACACA
>NW_011348874.1:0-4581 GCF_000735185.1 Notothenia coriiceps
TGAACATCTCTATGAATTATAATCAAATGTATAGCAGTCTGTGTTCTGTTGCCTGAGCCAAGTGTGCCTGCTATTTATTATTATTTATTTACTATTTATTGAGAATCTCTATGAATTAAAGTCAAATGTATACCAGTATGTGTTCTGTTGCCGCACCGGACAGGATCATCGTCCCCATTTTCGCTCCCGTCTGTATCTCTACCGCAACTTGAATACTGTGGCTCAAACTGGTATGGTTCCACCACGTTAGACTCGCCCGCATGATCTGATTCCACCACACCGGCATCCTCTTCAATAAAATCCTCCTCTTCTTGAAAGTGCACCGAGTCTATTGACGACTCACTGTCACTCGATTCTGTCTGGCCAGAGTCCGACATCAGCCATATAGGTAGTGTATTGTTCAACAAGTGATCTACTCGTGACGTGCGTGACGCCACTAACCGGCGAAAGCTGTTTGGTCCGGAGCGGTCGTGTAACATCGGAAGCGAGCATGGAAAGTTGTAATAAATCACGATTTATAAATACAGCGGGCATATTGTCATTAATGACAAATGATTTCCCATTAATAATAGTATATATTATCCTAATAAGAACAGTGTTGTCCTTCATTTCGTAAGCTCTTTAAAGTAAATCTATCTGTGTTTAGATTGTTCTGTGGTGTTTTAAAAACAGTTGTTTGGAAAATATTGGTGTTCTTTATTCCTTTTAATTGGTGATTGGCTACCCATTTGCTGAATTGAATTAGATTTCCACATTGTATGTATATCCACTCTTATTGAGGTTGTGAATTTATTCGTTTCATATCCCTGGCTGAAATGCTGCAAAAGAAGCAGAGTGAAAAAAGCACTCTGTTTAATTTTTCAGGTCCTCAAAGGACTGTGTGTCGACTACAATTAGGATCTTGAGGCAATATGATTTTCTATTCTCCAGCAGAAAGGCCCGCCCCTAGATTCTTAACAGAGGTTGTGGGTATCTCTAGTCAGAAGACATTAATATTCCAAAGGCATATAATTCTTTTTAAACCGTGACCTGTGGTTCAAGGAAATCAGTAAGTTTTGCTCTTCCTCGCAGCCTTGCACTCTTTTTTTGGCAGTGAGACATTGTGCCCGACTGAATGTCAAGTCAGTTGAATATGTGAACTACATTTTATGTCATTTCAGCTTCTGCTATGGGGAATATAGCCTTTCCAATTTTTTTTCCAACACTGAAGGGGTGCATGAGTGCAGGTCATAAAACCCCCAGCTAGTCTGCATTATGCATGGTTGACTGCATTGCCTATGCACAGGGGCTGGTCAGAGCCTAAAAATGTATTTATATTTCATAACTCTAACCTCGGATAAAAGTTTGCATTTGTTTCCATGAGAAGCATCAATGAAGACAGTACCCGGAGAGCCTAGGACTGTAATAAGAACACTTCAAAATGCTTACAGGTGTGCACCACATGTTTGTGAGAAGGTAAGGCTGGATGTACTTTGGGACTCTGGCAATTCAAATGTTGTTTTGGAAGTTTTTCATGAATTTACATAAACTGTGATCCTGAAGTTGAGTTTACTTTCGTAAATAGAGCAACGCCATTCTGTTTCTGACAACAAACAGGAAAGGAACCAGCACACAATCCTTGTAAATCAATGTTTGACATTCAAATATGTCACTGAGGCAAGGCAGATAACAGGATGTTTCTTTGTAAGGTAAATTCTGTGGTTTTAATTCATTTATTCATATCATGTAGTGATGACTACAAAGGGTACTTTGATGGGATGGCTGTGTGTGTTTTTTGGTTGTTCTAGAATATTATTTTATCATCTATACTAACATCTCTTTTTTATTACCATTAGAGTAACCTGTACGTTTTTCTTTGTCATAGTTTCATTCGGTAAAGTCATGCTGAGATTGAACCAATACTGGCTTTAATGTTATTACTTTTTTTTTATCCATTTACATTTATGGTCTAATATAATGTAATAATGTTGTATTTGTGCTTTGGCTATACATGTCAAATGTTACTAAAGCCTTTTTAATTGAATTATTAAGAGTTAATCAACTACTTTTTGTTGTTAATGTAATTGGATTTTCTGACAATATTCAACCTGCATGATGAAAAAATTACAGCACTAAATAAAAAGGTACTTGATATCTCTATCCCTCTTTTTGGTACACTTGGTCAGGTCAGGTTGTATTTACTGTACAAGTCATGGGCTGGGTTGTTTTCAGTAGCATTCATTCATTTGAGATCAAGACATGAAAAGTGCCCCAACTCTCGGGCCTCTTATTTTCAGAGGTAACTGAAGGAGAAAATCCAATGCCAGTATCATAACAAAACATTTGATTTACACTAACAGCAGGCTGCACCATGTCCATAACCCTGAAAGCTAAGTATCAGTTAAATGTATTGTTGATTTACTTTATTTAAGTGGTCCCATCAGTTTGTACTGTTTTATTTGAGGCTGGAAGCAGTAACTGTAAAAAAAAAAAAGTTGGGTTGTGCAAAAATCCTCACCCATCGCTCCTAAAGTCACTGAAATAAGACGTCCATGCTTATCTCCGTGTGGGCATGTGAAAGGGTTCCTCTCTGTATGGCAGGGGGAAACTGTTCTTCAGGGGGCTGCAGCACACAGAGCCGTTACTAACACAGGCACAGTCAGCCCAGTGTCATCGTATAAATCTGGAGTCATAGCCACAGGTGGCCTATAGATCATGCAGTCACAGCACGGTGTCAGGCAGAAACAGCGGATGTGCACACCACATGCCTAGCCTCCAAAGAGGGCATCAATCACCTGCAGTGTCTGGGTTGCCAGCACCACCTCCACCTATTGTAGCCCAAGATACCACTACGCTATGCCACCTACACCAAAGAACACAGCGAGTGTTGAGGAACATTTTTGAAGTGGACAAACCCTGGTTTCTAATAAAGGATTTAATTATGAAAAATAAGAAGTGTACATTTAAAATAGAAAAAGTGACAATTACAGTGGTTGAATGTCTACTAGGTAAATGTAATGATAAACCACCAGGAGTGGATAATTTAGTTGGTACATTTCTTAGATATGATGCTAATTTCGTTGCAGAGCCTATCTGTCATATTATAAATTTGAGTATTGATAAATGTATTTGCCCACAGGCATGGAAAATAGCAAATTATTCCACTTGCAAAAAATCCAGCTGGACCATTTTCTGGTACAAATAGCCGTCCAATACGTTTATTACCAGCATTAGCAAAGATAATGGAGAGAATAATTTTCAATGAAATACAAAATTACTTTGAAGGTAACAAACTTAATACTGTGTATCAACATGCTTACAGACCTGGCCATTCCACATGCACCACTTTAACACAAATGACTGGAAGGAAGTTAGTGGGTGCAGTACTACTTGATTTTAGTTTTGCTTTTGATGTCATTGACCATTCTTTGTTGTCACACAAGCTGGAACAATATGGTTTTAATTTTGAAACGCTGAGGTGGTTAGAAAGTTACCTGACAAATCGAAGTCTAACTGTTTTTTTTAATGGAAGTCTCTCAAAGATGAAAACAGTCACTTGTGGAGTACCTCAGGGTAGTTGTTTGGGACAACTTTTATTTTAAATTTTTACAAATGACCTACCATTAGTGTTAGAAAAAGCTAAAATTGTAATGTATGCAGATGACTCAACAATCTATTATGCAGCATCAACTACAAGAGAGTTGACAAATGTTATGAATAAAGATCTACTACTGATATCAGAGTGGGTCATAAATAATAAGTTGGTACTTAATGCGGGAAAAACAAAATCGTTATTAATAGGATCAAATCATCAGTTAAAAGGTGAACCAAAATTGCAACTACATTTAAACCATATTGAAATTGAACAGGTCAAGGAGACAAAATTCCTACGTATAACCCTGGATCATAAATTATCTTGGTCTAAACAAATTGATAATGTTGTATGTAAAATGGGAAGGGGTGTGTCAGTTGTAAAAAGAATTGTAAAATATTTGCCTATGGATGTCAGTAGACAAGTTTTGGATGCTTTGGTTCTGTCGCAGCTTGATTATTGTTTGGTTATATGGTCTAGTGCTGCTGAAAAAGATTTAAACAAACTACAAGTAGCACAAAATAAGGCAGCACGATGTGCACTGCAGTGCTCCTACAGAACCAGAGTCACTGAAATGCTGGAGACATTGAAATGGTTAACTGTCAGACAGAGGTCAACTTATATTTTATTACATTTTGTCAGAAATATTACAGTGACTCACTCACCAGATATATTATCACAAAGGTTTATAGCGCAATATGCACAACATAACTATCAAACACGACATACAATTGAAGGAAGGTTTGTATTACCCAAATCTAAATCAAATATGGGACAGAAAACAGTCATGTACAGAGCCATGATCAGCTGGAACTCTTTACCGGTTCACATCATTCAGGAAGATTCTCAAGGACATTTCAAAAGGTTGCTAAAAAAAAAGTATTATAAAGTAAATTTGAACTGTGGCTATGTATGCATATATTATCTACACTTATTTGTATTTACTTTTGTTTGGCCTTAGGATGGCGATAATTGGATGACCATTTTAGTTTTCACTTCATTTCACTGTA
>NW_011348875.1:0-9965 GCF_000735185.1 Notothenia coriiceps
ACAAACTTGGTTTTGGCAAACAATGCCATCACACTTAGAGAGATCCGAAGCATAGTAACTATGTGCTGAGATGCATGTTGCACAATGTTATCTTTGAATAAAATATGATTTTTTTTCAACATCTCATTTGTATTTCTTCATTTACTGTATTTCTGTAAACTCAAGCAATCTTTCTCTGTAGAAACCTCTATGTACAGAGCATAGCCCATAAAAGATGGAAGTGCTTTAGATTATGCTCAGCAGTGTGCAGTTGGGTGGTCAAACCATCTTGTATTGTGAATGAAGTGTTATATTTGGTGCAAAAGTTTGCATTTGGTAAGTGTTTATGTAGTTTTGAGTGCAGTTCTTCATTTAGCAGGAGAAATTAGGTGTTTTGCACTTTGGGTGTGTGGTTTTGTGAATTGTGTTAAGTGTTCTGAGAAACTGAGCAATTAAAAAAAAAATGTGTGTTAGCAATCGAGAAACTGTAATATGAATATTATCACATACAAACCCCAATATATTCTGAATCCTAGCTGAAAGAGGAAGATGAGAAAAGAAACAATCCAATTAACTCTTGTTTCTTCTGCAATCTGAGTCTTTTACTTACTGCTGCCGGAGAGTCTGCGTGAGAGCACAGCTGATGAGACCCTCAGAGAGCGGGAGGAAAAAGTGTGAGAGAGAATTGAAGTAAATAATTAGAGAGACTGAAGAGTGACATTTCAAGGAAGGAATAAGATACTCATTAATCAGAGCTGAGCATGTGCACTATTTTGTAACCATCACTTTAATAACCCACTCCCTTAAAAATGAAGAAAGATTGTAAGGAAGCAAGTCTGTGTTTTCTGTAAAAAATAGAATGACACCATTTTACTGATTTAAATGGACTGAGATGCAATTACCTCTTTTTTAATGGTCACATACAAAAGTGTGATTCGCAGAGTGTGTGAAAGTGAGACACATGTCAAAGCTTGGAGAGACAGGAGGCATGCTTAGAAATATGGATAAAGAAAGTATTTAGCAGTTGCTAGAAAGACACAGAAACAAAATGCAAGAGAAAACTACTCATTTTGAAAGATTGTTGAGACATAATTGATACTTCTTGGTTGTTTCTTCTGCAGCACTTTGATTTTCTGAAGAGCCTGAAAGTATTTAATCTTCACATTCAGCTGCAGGACAGGTAGTCTATTAACCTTTCATTATTAGGGATTTTCACAGAACCAACCTGATATTTTCACCACATATTTTAATGGTCTGTTCAGGGTGGGATATAAAAGTCTTTTGCGGTTGCATGAGATGAAACACCGCTCACACAGCAGGCGTTTTAGAGCAGGAGGAAGCGATGGAGGTAAGGCGTCTCTGATCTACAAAGCTGTTGACAGTTTAGGGGATTCATTGATTTTGGCTGAGGCACATTTGGCTGACTAATCTTTGGATGCCACTGTTGAAGAAAGGTCATTATAGCTGGTGCTGCAATCAACACAGCAATGTAATGTTAGGAAATGCGTATTCATATACCATATGGGAAAGATGTTTATGATTAGATTGTCGACTTGCGTTAACAAAAAGCATAACTATCACTGTACTTGAAATAAACAGTGAAATTGTTGATTAAATGAAGCAAAAACAATACATCATTTTGACTTTTATAGCTCTGTGACTAAAGCTTCATGTATTATTAAACAAGCCTAAAATCATCTCATATATAATGAAATGGATTCGTAATGCTCAAAGCTGTAATTGCAAGACTTGTTTGTGAAGAAAAATATTTTTATAATCAAAGCCCCTCTGCACATCAGCTTCAGGACATAAAGGTAGTCTGCTTGGAAGATGTTGAGGAATAAAATCAAACTTGACTTTATAATGAGTGCACTGAGTTCATCTCACTGTACTATAAATATGAGTTTGTTTTTTACAGGCAGTAAAGCAGCTAAGTAGGCGTCACAAGACACTCATCAACTCGTTCTCCACACTACCCCATTAAAACAGTTTTGCCATTTTGTTTTTCCATGTAATATAAATGGAATACAACTTAATGTCATTCATCGTGCATCCGTGTGTTGACAATAAATACACTTTGAACATTGGAGAAGATACTCTTGATTAACAGTGCATTTATGGAAAATGGGAGAAGTAAGTGGTTTTGAAAAGCATCCTTGAGTAGTACTCGATACTGTAGTTAGATGGACTGTTAACTACTTCTGAACACTGAAAACAAAGTATATTGACTGATCATTTCCCGATTGAAATTGAATGTGACTAGCTTTCTCAAGAGGTCCAAGATGTGCGGTTTGTTTCTTTCTCATTTAACAAAATAATAGTGTGATAACAAATGATACTTTATGTTATGTCACAACCCCATGGTAAGAATTACACTTACCCGGAATTCGTAATGTACTTATAATATGTGAGCCTAAAGAGGATAAGGGGCATACTGTAAAAAACGCAACTGATATGTTGTTGTAAATATTATTGATAATTTTTGTATTACCTGGTGTGTAAACAAACTGCCAACCTGTTTCCACTTTGTCAAAAGCACTGAATTATAGTTTCATAACCTGTGTCCCCCTCAGGAGAGCTGCAGCTTCTACACACTGCATTGCAATGTGTGTGTATAGGATGTATAGATTGTATACATTGTGCTTCTGGTTTTAATGTGCTTCACTGCATATTATTTATTAGAAAACTTATTTCTGATACAAAAGCTCTTCACAAATCAAAATGTAAACCCTGCCAGAAGATGTGATACACGGCTCAGATGTGAAAGGCTTTTAGAGTCGCTTAATGTTTATGTGCACTGAGTTGGCTCGTTCTCTCATTAACCGTTCAGTATTCAGCGGGCGTTTCCTCCGAATGCCGCGGATACAGTGCACTCAGCTGATAGACATGTGATTGGACTTTGTTAAAGGACTGTTAGAAAGTGAATGACTAAGCATTGTTGAGACAAAATACGGTGCCACCCAAAAATGACATACAACAAGAAAGGAGGAGCACTGCATTCATTAAAATATTGATTATTAGTCCCATTGAACAGACAAATGAGTAAAGCTATTTATCTCCTCCAAGAGAGATTTTTCCAGACCGTTGAGTTGAAAGAATAAAAGGTCACATGTTATTTACTGTTGGAAAATTGATCTTTTATACACATTATTTTCAGACTGCATGTTAACTATAGTGTGGGGTCATTTGTATCGGCAGTTCAGGCTCCCTTCATCCGATAGGAGGAGTCTCAAATCTCTGTATTACATGACTGAAAAAAGACTATAATATTTGCAAAATATGGAAACAAAAACCCTTGTGTATCCAGTTGCTGCAGCATGAAGACATATCTGCAAGTAAATAAGCAGCTGATGGTTCAGCATAGTCTCTTTTTTAATAAGAAGAATTATTAAAAAATTTGAAATCGACCCAATGTTTTTGTACTCAGGAAAATAACGTAAATGTGATGTGATTTTATTCAACATGACTGGTGAAATGTGTTGGATTTTCCTCTTACTGCATATATTGGTTAATATAATTAACACATCATTCACATTTTTCATATAACAGTCGCAGTATATTTTATTGCTGACTGTAAGAGTCAAGTCATGCAATAATAATGGATTATTTCAATTCCTAGTTTGAGTTAAGATGCGCTGGCTGTTTTCCAATAATGATTCCAATGTTTAGTACGTGTGTGTTGTGTGTGCGTGTGTGTGTGTGTGTGTGTGTGTGTGTGTGTGTGTGTGTGTGTGTGTGTGTGTGTGTGTGTGTGTGTGTACATTATGTACGCCTTTATACAGATTCCGGTTATAAGCCAATTCAAGTTTTTAGGCTCTGTTGCTTCCCTGGCAAGCTAAGGCAAGGATAGGGAGGAACTGCACCACTCTGATGAGATGTGCCAAGGTATGACTGTGTGTGTGTGTGTGTGTGTGTGTGTGTGTGTGTGTGTGTGTGTGTGTGTGTGTGTGTGTGTGTGTGTGTGTGTGTGTGTGTGTGTGTAGTCAGAGATGAATATGTGCTGTCAGGGATAGCACACTGTCCACAGGGTCAAAGGAAAGAGCAACACAACCGAATAAGCAAAAGGAAAAGACTACATTGTGCAGTTGGGAGTGGTGGAAAGAAAAAAAAAGGAAGAAAGCAGCAACTTTGAAAGAAGGATAATTTGGCTACATATAGAGGGAGGACAAGAGTGATACAGTTTGAAAGCAGGAGGAGTGGCGGGGCTGAAAGGAGGAGAAAGAATGAGAAAAATAGAGAGTGAGAATTTATTTTTGAGAGAGATGCAAGTATGGATCAAATGACTCTGTTGGCGGGGCGGCTTGTTCCACACTTTCATTTTTTAATGAACATTTTGGAATGAAAGAAAACAAAAGATAACAACAACAAAATGAATAGAAGTGAATTCAAGAATGTGCAACAAAATGATTAAACAAAATAAAGATTTATTTACATGAACATAAGAAAGTAAAGTAACATTTCAAAATAAGTAATCAAATACAAAAGGGGTCTTTCCTTCTGCGTTGACACACCATCAGCTTCAATCAAACCCTCTCCATCCCTTCTCTTCCTCTCTGTTTCCATACCCCTCCCTTCGTCTCTCTCCTCCTCCTCCTCCTCTTCCTCCCCACACACACTCCCTCAGCGGGGAAGCCTGAATCAGTGGAAGCCCTGATCAGAGTCACGTAGTCCCTGGTCTGCTGAGAGCTGGTCTGTGCTCAGCGAACCCAGACAAGCCTCTGCAAACATCTTCTTATCATGAGAAGCTGAAGTCATGCTCTCTGGAGGAACATTGGAAGAGGATTTCTTACAGCCTGTGGACATTTGTCAGTAGTGGTAAATACAGGGATGCTTCCACCTTATGAACAAGCGACATGATGACTATCAAAGCTATGTGGAGATGTATTTAACAAATGTAAAGCTTCAAACCCTTTGAAAGCTTGCAGAATATTTATCTGGAAGAAAGTTGGACCCATCAGACAAATGGGATTTTGTTTCACCATTCACAGGGGAAGGTGCAGTCAAGCTAAATGTATGAGATGCATCACGAAGAGGAAGAGTTTTCATCAGCTGTTGACGGGAGATCAACAAGTTAATTGATTGATTTTTACTAAAAACTAGTCGCAGGACGATGGCCGGTCTGGACATGAGGGGTCAGGGGTTAGGGCTGGGCATGGTGGGGATGCCATCTCGTTCCCTGATAACGGCCGTGCAGCAGAAGGAATATTCGGCCGGAGTCTGGCTCCGCAGGAAGGACAAACTGGAACACGTAAGTTCTGCGGACTGGAGCAGGGGACTGAGAAACAGATGGTGGAAAGCTGAAATGTTAGGACAAAAATGAGGGAGCTAAAACGACACTGAGTCGTTCAATTAAAATATAAATGTGATTTAAGTGGAATATGAAGTGAAAAAGTTTTGTATAAGTTGTTTCAGTAGAAAAATGTCACATTCATGCATTTTTCTGCACTTAACCCTTACAAATATTTATTTGCGAATGTAAATATAGGCTTGTTCACTGGGGTTTAAAAGGAATTGCAAACATTACATTTTAAATGATTGGATAAAAAAAAGAAAGGAAGAATGGGTGTAGGCACTAAATGTGATATTTGAGAGGAAATTGAAACTGATAACTGTAATGTTGGTATGGAGAAAGTGGGCCAAGTGTGGTTTGCAAGTGCTAGAAAATTAGGTTTGGTCAATGGTGGTCAGCCAGTAAATATGTATAATCCAAAATGTTCAAGTTTTTGCTGGTTCTAGCTTCCTTAGGATTTGGGGTTACTCTTTATTTCATATCATTTTGAATTGAACCTTTGTTTTATATCCTTCTCAATGAGGCATACAGTTTCTAAATGTTTGATGTTGTGGGAGACCTCCTGTTGTGGCTGGAGGGACACGCTGTTTTTCACCTAACACCTGGAACACTGCGTTTTATTCCTTTTCTTTCAATAACAACAATCTATTACGTGTTGTTACAAAGCATTGTGAGGATCTTGCACTCAAAACAGTATCAGAATGCTACACAGGGCTCTTACAGTAGGTGTAGACATTTAGCGTCGGGGGAAGGAATGGAAAAGGTGTGTGTTGAATATTTGATGTTGGAGAGGCATAGTGCCATATCCAGAGAGCTGCTTCCTGTCTGCATAACCAGGGACGATGAATCAGCCTGTCGCCTTTCTGCAGACCTAAACACTCACACACAACAATATTCAGCATAAATTAGCACAAATTCAAACCCTACGATCTCTGTGCAGTTAGTTAACAACCTGAAATGATTTGTATTCTTCATTAAAGCTGTGGAATTATCATCACTCAAGTCACAGTGTGTGTTTGCATCATCTGACTTTTTTTTAAACACACAAAAAACCTCATTATTGTGTAGCAAAAGATACAGTCTACACAAACAGTACATACTGTATAACGTCAGTGCAAGAGTTACCCAGCTGTCAAAGAGGATAAATGGGGAGTTTGGAGGAGGACGAGATAAGAAATAATAAAAAGGGCTTCAGGCACATTGAGTACCGCAGTTGAAGCAGCGTGATTGAAGTCACAAGTTCAGCATCAACTTCAAAATCAGAGTCCCAAGAAATCCTGAAGTTAAGGGCCACAAAAAGACGAACACTTGTCATTTGAATGTTTGTATCTCTTTAAGTCTAAGCTGATTGCCTCTTAAAGCCTTATTTTTCTCTGAAATGTAAAAAGACTCTTTTGAAAGACAACCAGGGCTTTCTAAACATTAAATATTTAAAGTGAATTGTTTCAATCAGCTTTTATGATGAATATAACTGTTATATTTAGGAGTGGCAAGAAAAATACAGCTTGATCCATTTCTGAGAATACAAGGTTTTACAATCCAGAGTATAACTGCTAAGTTAATTCTGAGAGGCTTTTTGGAATTACTAACAACCACTTGGGGTCCAAAACGGCATCCAATGTGCAGGTGAAAGTTATACATTATATAATAAATATTTACTATAATAGCAAGGTTTGCTTCAGTCAAACATGGATACACCAATCAGTTCAAGCTTTGGCTTTACTTAATGCCACTTTGCGGTGTGTAACGGTGGGTTGTCCCCAGTAGAAGGTTGAAAATGATAAGAGAAATGTGATGGAAATCAGAAACAGTGTTCTTAGATCGCTCAGTCAGAAAGGCTTCATCAAAATGTGACAATGTAAGAAATATAAAATTTAAATACAACATCTGACTGTAGCCACTACAAACTTACCTAACAGAAAATGATATCAAGTTGAGTTGTGTGCCGGCCTTCTGTTGAGACTTGCTGATAGTTATTGGACCTTCCTGTTACATGAACCTATGCTGACTGATTGATTTCATCTAATGCACAGTATTGGTACTGCGGTTGCTTTTCTAAAACTATGTTAAGTGCATCTAAGTGGATATATGCCTTCAGGAGTCCTCGCTTAATGGCTGTGTGTATACTTGAATGTAATGTTTGCATTGTTCTGTACTTTGTAGTCAATAATGATAGCTTGTAATTCACCAGCTTGGTTTTCAAGTGCACATTGCAATGAGGGAAGTCGATCCAAAGCGTGTTCACTGCTCTTCGGATTGGCAGCAGCCGTCATAAGGCATTTTAAATGTCATGGTGGCTGTCTTGATGTATAGACCCAGGTGTGTGGGAATGTTGGTCCGAACTGGAGGCCAATCAGGCTCTCTCTCCTTGAAATACAGTCGTCTAAGAAGGTCATTTCATTTTATCACATTTTTAGGAGACTATCAATCATGATGATAGAGACTGATGAAGGGAGTTAAGCATCGTTTTTTATTTGACTCAAACTGGAAACTGCAAAGGAATCAGACAATGTTTGCCTTTTTAGTTTTAAATATATGATGTGAAGATTTCAACACATAGCCTTTTGATTATATTTATCCTGGCGCTTGTTGTTAACTATGGAATGAAAGCAAAACTGGCAAACATAAAGGATCTTTTGTATCTATTTGGTATAAAATGGACAATCACAGAGACGAAGAATACAGTTTTAATTTGGAAAATAAAGAATTAACCTTGGAATCTTTTTAATTAACACAAAAAAAGTTGGTTAGCCCATCACAGAACTTTCCGTAGGGCTACACAACAAGTAAACGCAGTATCACGTGTATTTCGATTTCTAAAATATTTAAAAAATGTTATGCAGTATGGATCAAATAACCCCTGAAGATTATGTCTTTTGGCTTAACCACCCAATTAAATACAAAATCAAGGTCATGCCTTACCTCTGTGGAAAAAACCCATCATAAAAACCTCCCATATTTCCATAAAACAGTATTTCCGATTGATTTGCAGTTCTGCCCTTGATAGCCCGTTTTACCAGAGATGCTAACACAAGGCTGTGGTTCACAAACTATAAACTAGACACAGTTTTGCAGTGGACACATGCTCCTTTAAAACTCTAGATTTGTATATCATATTTTCAGGCATTGAACAAACACAGTGATGATCTTAAAGCACATCCCATTGTTACCTTTCAAAGCTACAGTTCCCTTTGATTAAGCATGGTTACTCCATAAAGTAGCTGCTTTAATGCTGCAAATCTCGGTCCATCTCTGTTATTCAGCAAAGACCAAGGCTTTGTCTCCACTTTCAAAGCTGCACACACCTGCTTTTTCAGCTTAAGACGGACATGTTTTCATTTTTGTATTCCTGTCACTTTTAATTGGTGAGTTTATCTGACAGCAATTCAGCAGGGGGAAGCACTCACCTTAAGCTTTTTGTAACTGTCTCGCAACACTCCCACTTATAGGCATTAAACCGCTTCCTTAAAACGCCGTTAGATAGCTTTGATCTTTCAATAAGACGTTCCAGTGTTATCGTTTCCTCTTCTTCGACATGGAAAAACACATCACTGTCAGTGTGATTGGTTAATTAAAGGTGTTTTTCCTTACCCATTAGACAGGATGTTCTCTCTGTGTGATACATGGAAGACAGCCAGTAAAAGCAGAGATGACACTCTTTATTTCCTGCAGGGGCTGATTTAAGTTTGCCCAGCTCATAAATAAAATACTTTTGGGTCCTTTTGCCAAAAGTAGACAAGTACAAAGTAATGTACTTATACATTTTGTGAGAGGAATATGTTGCTGGTGGCATAGCGAAACAAAATCTAAATGGATTGATTTATGTAGAGTGTTCAATACTAGGTTCCAATTAAATTGATGCTTGGGGTTTCGGCTCCTTGTCTGACAGCTTGGCAGCATTGTGCCCAGGCTTCTGGCTTTAATTAAAGTTGTTCTCCCTCCTTCTGTTTACTGCTACAAATGTGTGATGCTGCAGCTGTTCAGACATTTTAAAATCAGGATTCACTGGCTGTCACTTGCTAAACCAAATCACCAACATTGATGACAGGTATCAACGCTCTAACCTCCCTTACTGCTTTTTCAGTCAGCTTGAGGTTGTCACTTCAGCTACAGCAGGAGTGATGAACTATCATATCCATCTGCAGTGTAGAAGTGTTTGTGCAAAAGGGACATATGGCACATTGAGAAAACGGTTTTACAAATAGTAGAAGTAACAAGCCCACAATGAAAGGATATGTCAGGGTTGAGTGAAGCAGGTAGCACCCAAATGCAGATTTAAAAGAAAAATACCTTTATTCCAAGGCCAAAACATCCACAAAAAAACAGAACACTACCCCATGACACAGTCAAAGACAAATAAGGAACTAACAATGACAGACAGAAAAAACAGAACTTAAATACACACAAGACTAATCAAAGAAACAAGAAACAGGTGAGGAGGGAGGAGAAAACACAGGGGCACAAGGTGAACACAATCGGGTAATCAGACAGGAGAGAACACAGACAGAAAGCAGCAGGCAAGACAGGGGGTGAACACTTTTCAAAATAAAACAGGAAACCAAAGACAGAAAAAGACAAGAAAAAACAAAACACAGACAGATCGTGACAGGATATTCTGTATAAACAATTCCCGCTTTCAAATGTGTTCTCAACTGAAAGTATTGACTTATTATCAACAAAATGCACTTACATATTA
>NW_011348876.1:0-2740 GCF_000735185.1 Notothenia coriiceps
AGACACACACACATACACACACACACACACACACACACACACACACACACACACACACACACACACACACACACAACACACACACACATATAATAACACGAAAGCATACACAGAGAAAGAAAAAAATGTCCACGCTTTAATAGAACACACATTCTGTCGAATACTGGCAAACACAGACACACACACACACACACACACACACGCGCACACACTGACAATAGCTGCTGCTCATTAGACTCCATTATGTGTCCTTTGTCAAAGCAACACAGTGAGCAGTTATCGACGTTTCTTGCATTTTTGTGGAGACAAAATAATTCTGTGTGTGAATCTTTGGTGATGTTTTCGACGTCGTCACTCTTGTCCCTGAAATTCATAGAAGCTGGGAACACAATGGAAGTGAAAAACACTTTGGGAAACTCATGCTGTGAAGAATTTAGCTTGTTGTTCCAAGAGAAGAGAGGAAGGGGAAATTATTCATCCTTTGGCAATTTGTTTTTTGCTGAAAACCCTTTCTGAACAATAGATTCCTGTTGTTATAAGACGATAACTGGTGGTTCTTTCTGCATTTCGAGGATAATTGTGAACATTCAAAAAGCTAAAATCCGTGATTACCTCTTTTTATTTTTACTTGTGACTTCATTTCCTGTGTTTTTGATTTGTGTGACAGTGCTTGTTAGTCTTAGTGTGCTATAACTATCTGTGCCCATTATATAAGAAGTAGAGTAATTCACATTTTGAAAGTAACACTGAAGTTTTGGCTGATATTTTCTTTTGGCACTATATTTTCTTCTCTTGTCTAATGGGTTTCACCTAGAGATGTTCTGGCCATGCGTTACTCTGAATAATATTGTGTTCTTTTCATTTAAAGCAACAAAATATTTGACTTTTGATTGCAATTAAGTGTTCAACATGACAGTTCAAAGATTTAAACTTTTATCCGGCTCTCCTATCCCAACATTTTTGCTGCATGTATTTTATGTTTGGACAAAACAAACAAACTGTTTAAGAAAAAATAATTACCTTCCATGTTGCATTGTTTACATTTTCCATAGATGAGAGTAACATCTACGTCACTTCCGGACGAATATTACGGCCCCGCCCACTTTTGGGGGAAACCAACGCTGTCATTTGAAAGGCGGTCGAGCCTGAAGCCACAGAGCTCTTCATTACTGTCCTTTGTTCTTAGAGGAAGTTCAGAAACACTGAACTCTGGATTTGTTTTAATGTTTGAGGTGCAATAAACGACACAGCAGCTTGTTGGCGTGATACAACTATTATTTTCCGCCTCGCTCATGAGAGTAACAGCTGGCGAAATTAAGGCCTCGCCTACTGATTTTAATTTAACCATATATTGAGACCGATCGTGGATTTCCAATGATTGAATGTAATTGTTTGCCTGACTGGCCATCGTCATCGGGCTGTTTGAAGATCCAAACATCCACGGTTTTCAAACATTTCTGATCGGATTGGCAAAAACAGAATTTGTATCGACCGCCAATCAAATGACAGCTTTGTTTTCCCCCAACAGTGAGCAGGGCCGTAGTTTTCGCCCGGAAGTGACGTAGGTGTTACTCTCATGTATTGTAAAAATGTAATGAATATATAAAAACAAGCAGATGTATTCCTACTCTTTATATTTCCTGCACAAATTAAAGTAAAGTAAAATATTTTTAGATTTATTTCTTCTAGTGTATGTATTTTTTATGTATTAAGTTGTTGTCGTTTTACGTGTTGGTTTTCCTTAATGTATTGTATTACATTTTCCCCTTTTATTGTATTTTTTTGTTTGTGTAGTGTGATGTGTAGCAGGAGCCGATCGTTGAATTATTATCTCGTTATTCGATAATCCCTCCGAGCCGAGAGACAAACAAACACACGATCGTGTCTTTGCCTTCCTCTGCCTCGTTAACCTCGTCACCTGTCGGCCAATCACACGCCACCCCTGCAATCCCAAAACCAATCGAATCGCACACAGTTTACACACACACGCACACACACACACACACACAGATGGCGGGGGGTAATTCTATTACCAGAGTTATATTGAAACGTGAGGAGAGGCAGCTGCAGCGTATTGAGAAGATTTACACAAATAACACACTCACACACTTCCTGCTGCTGTGTGTGTGTGTTTCCTGCAGTGATTCAGGATCAGACTGAAAGCACGTCGACACAAGCCAACAAACATGTTACAGTCAGAGTAGTTCCACATTTTTATAGAAATATATTGTATTTTCTGCAATTTCAAAGATGATTTACTGTGTTTAAAGCTAGTATTTGCATCAGAAAAACACAAGACTAAACTCATACTATTACAATTACATTATTAGTAGAATTATATTCCTGTTTCGACTACGTTAGATCGAAAGAACCACCGCTACTTCTGTAAATGATATTAAATCTGCAGCTGATGCTAACCAAGTTCAGTCTTTGTGCTTCAAGAATAACAGTGTTTTATTCAGTTAGCAAGCTTCTGAGCTAAGCTAACCTTTTCCCTCTGTGTCTACTCTTTGTGCTAAGCTAACATTTCACCTCTGATTCCAGTAGTTGTGCTATGCTAAGCTAAGTATTTGCCTCCCCTTCAAGTTTCTCTGCTAAGCTAGGCAAAAACTTTTCCTTTTCTTCCAGTTTTTGTGCTAAGCTAGGCTACAGTTTCCCCCTACTTCCAGTCTTCAAGCTAAACTAGGCTACAGTTTCCCCTTACTTCCAGTCTTTGTGCTAAGCTAGGCTACAGTTTCCC
>NW_011348877.1:0-1688 GCF_000735185.1 Notothenia coriiceps
CGTAGAAAGAGACACAAAACAACTACAGAAACACAAACTATAACAAAGACACAAAGAAACTTTAAATCTCTGTGCCGATGGTCCTATAAACTCATGCTCTGCTGCTGTTGAGAACATATATTTACACCTTACTTTCTACTCAACCAGTCACACAAAGACTACATTTAGATCCCTGGAGGTCCGTACCAACACCCGCTCCAGGTCCAGCACATCTACCCGCTCTGCTGCAGCTCCATGATGGATCTGAGCTCTAAGGCTGGCCGCCTGAGAGAGGATTACAAGGACGGACTAATCCTGTCCAGAGGATCTACCGGGAGGAGTCTTCAATCATCAACGACTGATGGCCGTGCAAGATGCAGAAAAGCCTCTGTATCTTTGAGACTAGCTGTACATTCAGGTGAAGCAGCATGGTCACACAATACAGACTGATTACACTGTTAATAAACAGGAACGTGCAAAATACACCAGTTTTGGCAATTATATTGTGCAATAATCGCTGTTAACACACACCATTTTCATTCCTGCACATATTTCTATTCCAATTCTATTTCTACGATTTCAATCCTATTCAATGTAAATACTGCTTTATTTTACTAAATGTTTAAAATATTTGTTTAATGTTATTATAGTTCCTTTAAATAGTTTTCTATCTGTGTTTGTAATTTTAGTTTTATTTTAATGTATGCACCACAACACCAAGTAAAATTCTTCATATGTGTTAACCTACCTGCAGTAAACCTCTTTCTGATTCTGGTTATGTGAAAAACATACATTAGTTATAATATCTCAACACCATATTATGCCATGGTTGTCTTCTTATTTGTCTTATATAACTCATCCGTATTAATACGTTAGCTTAGCTTTAGGGTTAGGGTTACTGCTTGCCTTTTTTAACCTGCTTGACACTTATATTTCCCGCTAAAGGAATACTGATTCTGATCGTCTAACATGAAGAACACAGTTTAGCAGCTTCCCTTTTTCTCTATATAATTATAATAAGCTTTATTGTACAGTGACCCATGAGCCAGGCAGCACTTCAGAGAAAGGCCTCCATAACATTAATCTGTTTGCCACCGACACATATCAATATTCCAATGACTTGTATATAGACTACTCTGCACTATTTATATTATATTCTCTTTTATTGTATTTACTTGCACTATTACCTGTGTTATTGTGTTGCTCTGTAGGAGGAGCCTGTGACCTCAGACTTTCATTGACATATCTGCACTGTAGCTACGTACACATGACAATAAGAGCCTTGAATCTCTTACTTGGCCTTCTTGCGGAGGAGTTTCTGGGACTCGGGGTAGTGCACGAGGATCTCTGCCAGGTCCTTCTTGTCCAGGATGAAGAGGTTAGCGAAGCCGTGCGCCTTCACGTCGGCCGTGCGCCGGTTACCCCCGCCTCCCGCCAGCAAACTGACCAATCACAGAGGAGGGGGTCAGCAGGTTTCAGAGAAAACTGAACATCAATTTTCAGAGTTATCGAAAGGTGCACTAAGTATTTCTGTGGTGGACCCTGAAGGAAACATCTGAAGGAAACATCTCCCTGGTTCCCGCCACAAAATGTTGGGCTGGAAGATGTTTAGTCGTCTCATTTAGACTCTTCTTAGCAACCTCAGTTTCTAAATCCACCAGTGGGGTATTTACTGACGTATTTTATGTCGTGGAACAAAACAACCAAAA
>NW_011348877.1:1735-2284 GCF_000735185.1 Notothenia coriiceps
GAACCATTTTCCAAATGAACATTAACAAGTTAGCATAGGCTAGCAGGCTAATGTTAATATAGAACACTCTCAGTGTTTTATGCACATCAAAACTTAAATTATTTTCTACAGTGTCCGAAAATAATATAGAATGTCCGTTGCCCTTTCTCAAAATCTAAGGTCTTGAAGGGTTTGTCTGTTCAAAACAGATTTAACGTATAGAAAGGGTCAGGTAACATGCTCTTCATTCAAATTGATTCATTTGAGTATGTTCATTTCGTGATTATTTGATAGTAAGATAAGGAAGGGAGTGAAGAGAGAGATAAGAAGTAGACCATGTAAGGGATCCCGAATTGTGGGGAGAAAGTTTGCAGAAACTTGAGAACTAAAATAATCATAAACGTGTTGTTTGACACAGAGATTTCCCATCTGACCAGAGATGATGCTGGGCCTTCAGGAGCACCAGCGAAATACGCACATCCTTAACACCAAGCTATTTCCGGAGGATCCTTCTGATGCCGTGTGGAGACGTCTGGTCTACTCGAATCTCTGGCACTCTGAGAAGCACGT
>NW_011348877.1:7249-17267 GCF_000735185.1 Notothenia coriiceps
GAGTCAACATGGAGGACAGAAGAAAGCAAGAGACAACATGGAGGACAGAGGACACAAAAGAGTCAACATCGAGGAGAGAAGAAAGCAAGAGACAACATGGAGGACAGAGGACACAAAAGAGTCAACATGGAGGACAGAAGACAGCCAGAGTCACCATGAAGGACAGAGGACACAAAAGAGTCAACATGGAGGACAGAAGAAAGCAAGAGTCAACATGAAGGACAGAAGACAGCAAGAGTCAACATGGAGGACAGAAGAAAGCAAGAGTCAACATGGAGGACAGAAGACAGCAAGAGTCAACATGGAGGACAGAGGACAGCAAGAGTCAACAAGGAGGACAGAGGACAGCAAGAGTCAACATGGAGGACAGAAGACAGCAAGAGTCAACATGGAGGACAGAGTACAGCAAGAGTCAACATGGAGGACAGAGGACAGCCAGAGTCAACATGGAGGACAGAGGACGGCAAGAGACAACATGGAGGACAGAAGACAGCAAGAGACAACATGGAGGACAGAGGACAGCAAGAGACAACATGGAGGACAGCAGACACAGCAAGAGTCAACATGGAGGACAGAAGACAGGAAGAGTCAACAAGGAGGACAGAGGACAGCAAGAGTCAACATGGAGGACGGACGGGACAGGAGGACAAAGTGAGTGTAAGGTAAGTGTCTCCCGCTCATGTCCAGTGAGACAGAACTTCTGATGTGTCCACACATAGAGGAAGTAAAGTGTGCTCTGAGTGGCTCCACTTGCTCATTCTACAGGACATGGCAACCATTTTGAAATGACATGGAAAGTTAGAAACTGTGAACTCTTCCCTCACTGATTCATCATTTTGGATTTATTTATTTGAACTGAATTAGAACACAGATTGACTAAAGTAAACCATGACCCACATTTATCTCAACCTTCTTATGTGTTGATGTTGATGTTGTTGTTTTCAACCATCTGTTTGTCTATCATTTTAAATGTTTTTGTACTATTAATCTTGTCTTATTGTTTTTTTTCCCCAAAAAATTGCACACCTGTTTTTTGTTGTCTTTGACACTGTATGAGGTAAGGTAAGGTACGTTTATTTATAAAGCACATGTTCAGACACAGAGGCAATTCAAAGTGCTTTACATTAACATTAATAAGAAGACAGCAGAAAGGAACACCATAAATAAACACAATGGAATAACAGATTCATAAAAACCATGCGTAAAAGAGAGAGTTTAAAAACAACATTGTAAATACGATAGGTGCTAAAACAAGTCAGAAGGCTTCTGGGTAGGCAGCTTGAAGAAGTAATCTTTTTAGATTTGACTTAAAGGAACTCAGCGTTGGTGAAGACCTCAGGGTTTCTGGAAGTTTGTTCATTTGTGGGAGCATAAAAACTAAAGGCAGCTTCGGCGTGTTTGTATGTGTGTGTAGTTTCTCTCACTCATTGTCCTCTCGATCGGCCTTCATCACTGCATCATCTTCCACACCTGCAGCGCTGAGGAGACATCAAGACATCGAGACATGAATACAAGAAGTTCATGAGTGTATCGGCCTCTGTTTTACTTTCCCAAATCTAGTTTTTGGAAGTATTTGCTTCATCCCTAAAGGTAACACAGACTCAGAGCACCGGTGATATAGTGGTGCAGGAATGTTGTATTTATGTGTTGGTCCCTGAAGGCAGCATCTCCCTGGTCCAATGGGATTTCTCCATGTGATTTTGGATTATGTCAGAAAATAATCTCTGTGGCAAACAAATGTTTTGTCCAGCAGGATAGTCTCCACATAATAACACCACTTTATGGTTTCTGAATTAAAAAGCTAAGATTGGGCAATAAAGGAAATACAGCACGGTCACATGACTTCACGTCACCACCGCTGACTTATGTCCGGGTTTAGGACTCATTCCTTCACCACTTAAATCCCCGCTCCAGAGTCTCTCCCTCTCCTGGACTCCTTCCTGCCAACCACTCATTCTGGCTTTCGCTTGGTCATACCTTTGTTTTGGCATACTACACCTAATAAACATTATGCTCACCCATTCACCTTTACATTACTATACTGACATACACATTTCATATCAGTAGTTATGTCTTTATTTCTTTACGTATTACACTCTGGTATCACCACTTCTACTGCAGTCAAAGGTCTGAGGACTTCTTCCACCACACACCAGACCCTAAACAGATCACACACATCACTAAGGCTGTCAGCAGCAGATGGACATGTCTGTTACCTGAGGTGTGACATAGGGGAGCTGGGCTCTGGTTCTGGGGTTGTGGTCATTCGGGGGATGTTCAGGTTTGTTTCCTGCCCTTCCTCCCAGTCCACATCCTCCACCCTCAGCACTGGAGCTCCGCCCAAACCCTGAGCACCACTTCCTGCAGGACGGAGCAGAAACACTGAAGGACTTCAAGTAACGTCTGCATTCTGAGGTACTTTATATTTGTCTCTGAGATACTCTTCATCTCAGAGACAAATGTAATACTTTCTGATCTACTACATTTGTTTGATTGCTACCACTGAATTTGATGAATGTAATGTTTTTCAGATCACAAAAAGGTAATTAATTAGCTGGATAGCGGCCCATTATATCTGTAACCAGGGTAGTGTGAAAGCATGGAGCAATTAGCAAGCTAGCAACCTATCCAGGCAATAAATTACTTAACAACCTAATTCCTGATCCGCAGACTGATGTTACATTATAGGAAGCTAACAGTATGACCAATAATACAACACTATTTACACCACGTTACTGAGTTCATATTACTGGAGTTTTGTAAACAAAAAACAGATAGAACATTTGAAAGTGGGGTTACTTACTGACGTATTTTAAGTCTTAGAACAAAACGTTAAAATCTGTTCAACTTGTGTTAACCACAGACCTTAACTCAGGCTAACAACCAAAAACACATTCAGGAAACCATTGACCTCCAGACCAGGGGACAGGAAGTGGTATAAAGCTGACTCATTTCAAGGTTTTAGGACTCATTCCTGCATCACTTCACAGAAAAAGGTACAACAGAAGCACAAACATCCACTTCCTGTAAGATCACCTGTTTAGCTCGTGCTGTAGCCGTGCAGAGCAGCAGTGCATGATGGGAGTCTTGATAATAAGGAACCACGGGTTTATTTTGGCACGTTAAAGGTTTTTTCTATCTACTTCCAATGAGGCGACTAAAAGATTTCTCTAGAGGGTCTGCTGCAGGAGGAGGGCGGGGCTAAGGCTGCTGAGGATGCTGGGAGTTGGAGTTAAGGCGTGCTAAGCGGCTAGCGATGCTCGTGCAGCACTGCCGCGCCTGTGAGGAAAGCTGCTGCAGCTCCTGGGTCAGCATGGCGAGCTCCGGAGGGGGGGTCGGCATGGACAGCGTGGGGGGGGCCAGGTTATGCTCGTGCATCAACTTCCTGCCGCGCTCCAGGCACTCAACAGCGAGCGGGAACCGAAGCAGAAAGCTCTTTATCGGGATACAAACCTCGGGAACTGCACGGAGAAACAGTCAAGATTCAAACGTTTACAGAGACCAGGGGATCTTTAGATATACAGCTAAGTAAATATAAACTTCATCTAAAAAGATAGGCTGACAAACTACGCATTTGTTTGATTGCTACCAATGAATATCAGATGTAATATAGAACATTAATTAGCTAACTAGCGGACCCTTATTTCTGTAACCAGTGTACTATAAAAGCATGGTGCCATTAGCAAGCTAGCAAGCTAACTAGCCAGCTGCTGAATAATAACCTCGGTAAAAACAGTCAAGATTCAAGGGAGATTCAAACATTTACAGAGACCGGGGGATTTTTAAATATACAGTTACATGCTAATATAAACTCCATGTAAAAATATAGGCTGACAAACTACGCATTTGTTTGACTGCTACCAAAAATATCCCAAATTGGGATCAATAAAGTACTTCTTATCTTATCTTATCTTGTGAGGAATTTAATGTTCATCAGATGTAAATTAGAACATTAATTAGCTAACTAGCATATCCTTATTTCTGAAACCAGTGTAGCATAAAAGCATGGTGCCATTAGCAAGCTAGCAAGCTAACTAGCCAGCTGCTGAATAATAACCCTGGTAAAAACAGTCAAGATTCAAGGGAGATTCAAACGTTTACATTGAACATTTAAATACAAAATAAACCTTATTCTAAAAGATTGGTAGAGAAACCAGAAACTAAAGCTATCTATTCTCGCCTGTGTTATTCGTGAGTGATGAGGCTGGTTTGAGATCATACTTCCTGTCCTTACCTCCACATTCACTTTCTGCAGCTCCGAGCTAAAGAAGAAGAAAAAACATACATTTTCAGGCTTGTTCAAAGAGCAGAGATGCTATTAAAGCACTGCCAATCTGTGGCTGAGCCTATTTACACTGGTGTTTTAGGCTAAACGTTTTTATAATTTGAACTACAGTAAGCTATATTTGATTCGAGAGTACATTATCATAGTTTATTTGAACTATACACAAAACATGTATTTGATGTACAGGATGGCCTTTGAAAAAGGTCAATCCAGTCAATGGTGAAGCAAAACGACAAATATCGATCAGATGTTAATCTGTAAAACAATACAACACCTGACCCCGACAGATGATATGTTTCCTCTTGACTGGCTAATCATTTATTGGGTATCTGGGCAAATGTGCTCTTCAAAAGTTGAAGAATACTTTGACTTTTCTTTTGCCCATTTTGTCCATCACTTCCATCAGTAACAGTTGCTCTGCACACATTAGGCAACCTGGTGACTACAATGATATTTTAACTGATAGTAATGATGGAAAGATAAATTAGTTATAGTCATAATTAACTAGAACTATCCTCAAACTCAATGTCTTCTTGAAACAAAGATCGACAGGAGCAGTTAGGAGTTGTTGCTGGATCTAAAGACTCTGTATCACCTGAAGTGTGGGGGGGGGTTCTGCAGGTTGTGACTCTGGCTCGGGGATGATCTGTTCGGGACTTTCCAGATCTTTCTTCTCCGATGCCGGCTCCACATGAGTTTCCGGAGGAGGAGTCTCTTCTTCAGCTGGACTGACCTCCTTCAGACTCCTGGTGAAGAAGAGGGGCAGAATGAACCTCCTGAAGATCTGATCCTTCTGACCTGCTGCTGGAACTTAACTGATTGGCTTGTATCACTGATAAGGTGTGTTCAATTACAGTAGGTAAAGCATAATTAAGAGGAGTTGCAAATGACTACAAGTCAACAAAATAGATCAAGTAGCTTTGAACAAGACAAGGCGAATAAACACAACAGAATTGATGATATCCTACATTTCTTGACAATGTTTTTACAACCCCCGAATGCTCAATGAAAGCTCAGTCGGAACGTAAGATCTCTGATTTAAACACTCCTCTTCTTCAATACTAAATGCCTCTCTGATCACCATGGTGTCACGTGACCAGAAAGTTGTAATTCCACTGTTTGGCCACTACGAAGATTTGCTTCAAAGACTGCCGGTCTTCCTTTGTTAGGAACAGAAACTCCAAATAGAGAGGGTGCTGGTGTGTGTTTCATGAACATGGACTTACTTTGGTTCCTCGTTTTCCTCCTCCTGGATGTTGGGTAGTCTGTAGAGAACAAGCAGCAAGACAGTGTCTCAGATCAGGGTGTATGATGTGTGTTTTTCCCTGTACGTACTTGTAGCATCAAGTGTATGTGCAAGTATTATTCGTCTCAAAGTGAATTTGTTTCAGATAAAGCCTCTCCTAAAACAGAAAACGAATCAGCCTATGTGTTGAGATACTGACTTGAGATGCAGACTCATAATAAGGGTGTTCTTTGTCAGTTCTAGAAAAGCTGAGTGTTTGAGACACAGGGTTTCAACGTGTGTATAAATGTGCTGTTTCGTGACTTACGGCTCGTTGCACACTGGCACTGTCTCTACAACGAGTTTAGCCGGCTGCTCCGCCTCCAGCTGCCGGACGGCCTCCTCCGCTGCCGTCCTGGCGATCTCCTCTGCGACGCGAGCCTCCTCCAGCTGGTGCTGCTGAAGCCTGTAACACAGCGAAGAGCTCAGATACTCAACAACATTCAAGGGAGTTACACTTTGGAAAGAAACCATGTCCCAGAGAAGCTGCACCATTAATCTGACAATAAGAACGGCCTTCAGTCGCTGAGATGTCTTCCTTCGAACAAACTTTTTAAAGCAACAATCAGTAGACGTTTCATTCTTAGTGCACTTGTTGGACAGAAGGAAGGGAGTCATTCATCCAGAGGAAGTCGTCACTAACCTTTCCTCCATGTTGTCCTGACCCTCCTCTTCAGCCTCCTCCTTGACGCTGTCCATCACTGGAGGGGATTGATCCACCTGGGTCTCTGCGTTTCTGCTTTCCAACTATCCACAGGATTTAACATTTTCAAGAGTATTATTTTAGCACCTTTCTTAAAATATCCGTTACTGTAGGTGTGCACTGATGTCTCAGATGTCAATACAGATGTTTAGAGTAACAATTTGGCCTTTGCCGATGTTTTTGTGTCAGGGAGACGTATACATCTACAGATCTAAATCTATTCCTCTCAGTCAAATGATTTTCTGGTATTACCATGAACAACCCTCCAACATGAAGTCTACCACATTTCATTATCCTGGTAGAACTTTGAGGGGGATTAGGAGCATAGTTTCCCAAGCCAAAATGCTATATCCAACAAGTTAGTACCATGGTGCCCTTTAGAGGGACATTTGAACTACTCTGGAACTCCCTCAGTACCCCTTCCCACATTGTTCTGTGATTTACCCACACAGTTTGTGTTACCTTTCCTTGTACCTCTGTAACTGAAGCTCTATTGTACCTGCTCTGGTGTAGCATTGTGCCCTCTAAAGAGCCATGCTGCAGACCCTACAAAAGGACATAGTACCCGTCCAATTAGGGAACACATTACCTGCTTGTGTACTACGATGGTACACTTCCAAGTTGACTCTAGTTAACAATTTAACACGCATCACTACTATTGGATGTAGAAAAATGCAAGCCATGTTGATCAAGAAGAATTTCAGGTCAATTCTGTGTTTATTTTAGAATGATCCTTTTTAGACCACGAATGATTGAAATGAAATCCACAGCTTGCTTTCTGCTGATTATAGATGATGTGTAAAACCAGAACTGAGTAATAATCCCCGGATAGAGATATCAAAGATGATTGCATGAAGATAAGTGGTTGTCATTGTTCTGTGACTCCTCACTCACCTTCTTCTCATTCTGCTTGTCGTCGATGTTCTCGTCCTTTTCCTCTTCCACGTCCTCTTCCACGTCCTCCAGCACCAGATCGCTCTCCTTCTGCGCGATGCTGACTGTACGCCACACGGCAGGAGAAACATGTGTGTGTGGTTCATTTTGATAGAATAACTTTGTGTGCATGCCACTTTGAGGAATTCAAAATACAAACACAGGATAACATCTAATGCATCTGCAATACAACCACCGTTTATAAAACACGCCGACAGGTAAAACTGCACATGTCTGGACATGATGGGACAACAGATGTTTGGTAGAAGGGTTGATTGATTGATTGGTTGATTGATTGGTTGATTGATCATTTAACACTCCCTGTATGTTCTGTTGTACCAATGAACAAAAAAACACTCAACAAAGCGTTACGTTCTTCTACATTTCTTTATTTTCATAAACAAAGAGCAAAATGCTTTAACAATTTTCAAAGTTTCATTTAATTAGCTGCAAAAGCTGAAAAAAACCGAAGTTGTCCTGAACTATAAGAAGTCAACATTTCAGTTTCTAAAAGCTTATTGAGTTCCGGGAATAAGTCCGTCCTGTGGCAGCTCTACTGCAGCATGCAGATTAACGCTGCATGCTCATCATTGGCAACATCAGAGAGAAATCTAATTAAAGTACATCTCATGCAATCACTGTCCTGATCTTTTGTTCAGTAACATCAAGTCAATTCGGAATCAAAGTCGTGCAGAAGTTGAAATTGCTGCAGCTTTGTGGAGATGCTACAGGCCTGATTTATGGAGTCAGAGTTTAATAAACTCCTGCCTGTCCTCCTAAAGTGAGCTGCTGTCAGTGTGAGCCACTCCCTTCTCCTTTTATTTTATTGCCGCCTTATCCTCCTGAAACAGAAGGAGAAGAGCAGCCGAGTTAAAGTCCGCTCAGCACCGCAGCAACCAGGCTAATGCACAGCTGGTAAAAAAAACATCAAAAGACCCACCAACCAACCAATGAACCAACAAACCCATCAATTAACCAATCAACTCATCAATCAATCAACCAATGAGCGTGCTGTTGCAAACTGTGTTTGTATCAACGGTCTGCAGAAACAACGTTTTCAGCTGCTGTAGTTTTTTTAAAGCATCGATCTCAAAGGTTTTACATGATGAAAGTATTGCAATATGTATGAACTTGCAGTACTACATAAAACAATGGATTAGAGTACTGTAAAGTGTGTCCTGCTAAAGCTTCACATTAAAAGCATTTGAATGACTTGTATTGTGAAGTCGTCACAGGAAATGCGTAGTGTTCGTTCTGTATTCTGGGAGATTAAACTACATTTACCGATTTGATCATTAAATAAAGCTGGCTAAATAAATCAGGACTGAAATCCTTCAAAGCCAAAGTTTGACTGACAACATATTTGCAAAGGTTTTATCTGAACACGGTATTTCTGTCCAGATTCATGGGAAGTAGCTTCTGCCCAGGACCTGTACATAGGTTGTGTTTATTAAAAACTAAGAGGTATTAGACTCTAAAATATTTGATTAGAGGAAGGTGCTCAGCAGACTCTAACATTAGTATTACATATATAATGCAAGCTGTGGAAAGGATGTACTTACTGTTCTGCACCTCGTCACAGCCGGCGCCCTGCAGGAGAACACATGGGGAAATGACATGTAAGTGCTTTAGGCATTTAAATAGTCTGTATAGTGTACGGCTGATGATCCTCCATTGATTCCAATTCATGATCTGGGTCCAGGAGTTCAAAACTTTTAATCTCAATCCGATCAGATTTTGAAATCCCATGTTTTGTGATCCAGGATCAGACAAGTCGGCCAAATGTTGTCCCTGGAGTTCAAAGCAATTCAGGATAGGATCACCCTGATCCAGATTACGACTTTTCAAGATGACTAGATCCTGAATATCAGTGCTTTAATCCTACCGATCGCCATCTAGTGGATATTAAAAAATAATACAAGGAAGACCACATTGCAGAGACATCTATAATGTCTGATTATATTTTTTTATTTGAAAGGTGATGACAGATGATGGACTTTTTTTTTGTTGAAGATATTTTCACTTTAATCTAAATTACATTTTTGATTGACAATATTTGCTGTTACACTTTTATGAGCATCAACATTTATGTCATCAACATTTGGTTGAAAAACAAATAGGCCACTACAAACGTGAGCAAACATGGAAAAATAAAATTTATTTCCCATGAAGGCTAAAAATTGTGTATTATTTCAGTTAACAAACTTTGCCATCTTATTTAAATTGAAACATATTTTAAAATAAATTGTATAGTACATTTTGCTCTGGTAATCCACTGGAAATCCACCCCTTTGGTGGGATCAGGGTAATCCAGTTTGTTTGGGATCAAACTGATCCCAATCCTGTGTTGTCGGTTTGAACTACCCGTTTTGAAGATTTGATCCAGATTAAAGCTTGGATTGGATTTCCTGATCTGATCGGATATCAAAATGATCCTAATCCTGTTTTTGGTTTTGAACTCCCCAAAATCCAAATCTGATCTGATCAGATAGGGATTAAAAGTTTTGAACTCCTGGGCCCAGAAGATGAATCCAGTTGTTTTTAGATGTGCCTTTTCTTCTAGCGCGACCAAGGTATGCATTTGATCACAAATACCATAGTTTAGCATAAAGGAAAGTATTGGACATGAATTCGTCCTCTGGGGACCATCAATGTCAATCTTTTCCAATGGTTGCATTCATTTAGTATTGCAGCAAGTAGCGGGATGTTCAATTGTTAATTTTGTTTGGAAATATAACCTTTAACGAATGTTCTTCTTAAACCTGGACTAACACAGTTATTCAGTTCATATTGCTTACAGAAAAATGCAGAA
>NW_011348878.1:0-8071 GCF_000735185.1 Notothenia coriiceps
AAGCTCTCCCAGACTTAGGTGCTACTTTTAGGCCTAAAATACTTTGTGAATTGCTCTTAGTGAATAAAATTAGGAGTCCTAAATTTAAGACTGACACGCCCATTATGTTTAGGAGTTTCTCCTAAATTCGCCAGTTAGGAGCTACTTTTAGCCCTAAGATCCTTTGTGAATACGGCCCCTGGTTTCTAGACCAGTGAATGAAGCTCTAGAACTTTCTGATCATAGTCATCAACATGAAGCTGATACAAGTCCTGATGTTCAATATCCAACTTTAACGGCATAGTTGATGTTGTTTAAAGTAGTACTGTACAGTACATTTACAAGTTCAGAGAAGCAGACAGGAGTACCAGCATGGAAGCTAATGGACTGCTTTGAACGGGGGCGGCAGCAAATGGATTTTAGCCACCTGTCAAAAGGTCCAACTAAAAAGTATCAACACCAGTTTAAGTGTGAGCCATATTTAAAATATTTTCCCAGCTTAACCTTGGTGTCGGACAACTACAACAGTGAACTGAAGCCATTATCCATTTTCTCTTTAAAAGGCACCAACAGTAATTTGGTGTATAATATTTGTCTTATGCTGCCTCAAGGTTATTACACAAATAGTGTTTGGCATGCAACCAGTTTGAACCAAGAGGAGTGCCAGACTCAATTGAAAAGAACAGTATGTTTGCAGTCAGTTTTTTTAGTTTATGCTAGTTTTTGGGTTGGTTAGTTTGCGCTATTGTGTGACTTTGATACATCTGAAATGACCAGACCATTACGCAAACACTACCGTAGAAACTACCATAAACACTACAGGAAAACTAACGTTTAAATTAGTGTTTTTGTCAAGGGAGTCTGGTACTCCTGTTTGTCCAAGCCAACAGCTATCTACTGTAGTTAATACACTGATCTTCAAACAATCCTATCTATCCGATTAAAGTGACTTCAGCCTGATGCAGACAGTTGGATGAAACTGATGATGACCAAACTAACTATAGTCAGGCGTCTGACCTGCATTGCTCTCACTCTGGATGTTTTCGTTTTCGTTATGTCTAGCGGGGATTAAAGCTGCTCTGATTGTTTCACAAAGAGAAGCAACAACCTCATTAATCATCGTCTACAGCCGAGCTGAATCCTGATGCATTCATGCTCTGTTTACACGAGAACGCAAACGGTTGTATCCGCTACTTTTCTCTTTCGCATAGCCCGTTCATTCACAAGAGGCCGTAACGGAAACGCGGAAACGGACACAACAAACGATAACGGGTTCCAAGGTGGATAGATCTGCAAACGGAACACTCTGGGGGACCAAACGGCTCTGTGTGTACTACGCCCTATACGATCATTTCCTGATAACGATGAAGCCATACATAGCCCCGCCTCTCCCCACCTCTGCTGCTCACTGCTGTACTACAGATGTTAGTGCAAAAATCTTCAGCTCCTCTACCACAACCATCAGCAACAAGTGGACATGGAGAACTACATGAACTACATGTTGCTAAATCCACCGCAGAGAATAAACAGAAGGGCAACCATGGCAACCATGCTCGGGAGTCTTCTTCGCTGCTTTTGGTGTATTTTGTGGCAGAAGTACAGAGCTACTTACAGGCCCGGCATACGTACTACAGCGTCTCCAGCGCTCCCGAGCGGTCTAGTGTGAACGGAAGACTTTTTTGATATCGTATTCGGTTCGTTTGCGTTTCGTATGCGTTTCCGTGTAAATGGGGTCTTAGTCTTGTTATCAGCCCAGATAAGGATCTAAATGGTGATAAATGGTCAGCTCATTCCTTCAATGTCTGGCCTCTCAAATTCTCAAATGTGAAGAACTGCTGCCTCTTTCTTCTCTTGCATTTTGAGAATATAACATCTCTGGGTTTTGGAGGATTTGCTGGACAAAATAAGACAGTGTGATGTTTTATAGACTAATCAATAAAGGACAAAATTACAAACAGATTTATAGACAATTATAAAAATAATTTGAAGCAGCCCTCATCCATCCCTATGAAACATGAGCATGACTCCAGTCAGCTGGTGATCCGAGGACTGTGTTCTCCTCTTTCTGTTATGCTAACATGCTCAGTGGAAAACTTAGGTCAGGGGTAACCCTGGTCTCTGAGCAACAACTCTGCAAATGTATTTTGTTACTAAGGCTGCAGCCACACGGAGACGATACGGGTCGTATCCGCTACAGTTCTCTATCATATAGACGGTTCGGCCACACGAGGCCGACAGGGAAACGCAGAAATTATCACGATAACGGGTCCCAAGGTGGGTGAATCTGCAGACGCAGCGCTCTGGGGGGCCAAACGGCTCCGTGATTACGCCCTATACGATCATTTCCTGATAACGAAAATACTGACGGGCTGTCAGGAGAGGGGGAGGAAAAGAGAGACTCCGTATATTATTCTTATTTTATTATATAGAGTCGTTATTCATTTGTTTTAAAGCTCAATAAATAACAAAGAAGACCTTTGACCCGCACTTTTATAATTTTGTCCGGAAGATTTTAACTTTAACGGACATGTTGACCGGCGGAAAAAAATTATATAACGCACTTACCGGCCCGGCATATGTACTACAGCGGGTCCAGCGGGTCGAGCGGTCTCGTGTGGACAGACACTTTTCTGGTGCCGATTGGGTGTGGACGGAAGACTTTTTTGATATCGAATTTGGTTCCTTTTTCGTTACCGTCTCCGTGTGGCTAGGGTCTAAGTTTCTGTTCGTTGACATAAGCCGGATAGAAATCACTCCTCAATTATACTTTTGTGTGACAGCCACCCATACAAACAGTTTCACAAACTTGGAAAATGCAACTAAAAGCATGTAAGGCCACATGCACGAGACAGATGAGATTAAACTTGATTGCACTAATTAAAATATACCTGGCTTAGCTCCTCCACTAAAGTTACAACATTTTCAGGCATTTATCTTTGAGAAAATCAGATTTCTGGCACTGGAATATGATCATAATACACAAGATGCACAGACTGGGGCCAGACCTGTCCTGTTGCAATGGTGGATTTTCAGCTAACAGGTTATCATTAGGGCTGCAATAGTTTTTAAATAATTTTCCATTATCTGTTGATTATTTTCCAGATTCATCTATTCATTGTTTGGTCAGAAAATAGAAAAATGCTTCAAAGTCCACTGTGTTGTCCTCAAATGTGATGTTAACACCTGTGTCCACAGGTGGGGAGACTCACAGCAGAAGCACCTTTTGTCCTTTGCCAGGGACACACCCAGCAGCAGAGGAAACAAAAGGGTCCAACAGGTATTGGCACTTTCTCCCAGCTCACTTTTCTCCCCTGCAGGACTGGAAAGGCAGGAGTGACCTGATCAGCCCCGCAGATAGCGGAGACGAAAACACTGACAGCAGAATTAAACCTCCTCCCTGAGTTTATTATCTGTCAGAAAAAAATACTGCTTAGGGAAATGTTGATTTTGATCTATGGAAATATTTATGTGCAAAAAGCAGAGACACAGGTTCCACATAAGATATTCAGATCTCTGAAAACAAGTTATGAGGGGGGGGAGGGGGGGAGGTTGTTTGTCTCCACAGAAACTGTCAGATGAGTGATTTGAATGAGACATTCCTAGCAAGAAATTCGCAGATTCCTCTAAAGCAGATTAACCACACATCCTTGACTGATTTAGCGATGTCCTCGTATCACTAACATCTTAAGCTCCAAAACAGCACAGAAAGAAAGAACGGGAAGTTTTCTGAAGGAAAAGATCAATCCAAAAGAGCAGATTTGTGTTAAAGGAAACGCGGTGAGAGCGCGGTGCGTAATCTCCACGTCGCTCCAAAACGCGCTCCAATCTTATCATTATGTTACCTTTGATGTAGTTGGATTTGGTCTCATCCAGCAGACTGGATGCGGAGATCCCCATGGTGCTACTGCCGGGAGAGGATCCACAGGTAAGGTTCAGTCCTCAGGTACAAGCTCCGACACATCGATCTGCAGCGGCAGCGAGGAGGGAGGGAGGAAGGGAGGGAGGAAACGCCCTCCTCCTCCTCCTCTCCTCCTCCTGAGCACCGTGTCATTCAGTGACGTTTAGCCAGAAAGCCAACTCACCTTTTTTTTCACCTCTGGATAACACCCATGATGCCCTGGGGGGTTGAATCAGTTGCATTGATTACTTATTGAACAGCAATCGACATATTTAAATGTAATTTGGATCAAATCATTCCATTACAATTATTAATTAATACTGTCAGGTCATTATTTAATTTTCTCAAATAGTTTATAGTTGTGAAAAATAACTAAGTCGTGTAGTAGCCTACTTAAGTAATCATTTGAGACACTTGGATATTACCATTTTTGTTATACTTTCTAATTCAACTCCAGTAGGGACATATTTATTTACGGCACTCTGCATATCCTAATTAATGATACAATAAATCAACTAATGATGTAACTAATGATGTATTATTTCAGGTTAAGCTACACAGCATCACATATTATAAAAACAAAACAAAAACTCAACCTTTGACTGCTGCATCATAAAAGTGGATTTGTAATTAAAAACTCATTTGTCAGTGCTTTTGCACAAACCTGAGTTAATCTGAAGTCAATACCAAACGAACTAAGGGATTCAACAAGGAATACAGAGTTGGTTCCCTTGTCTCGTGCATGGCTTGAGACTACCTTTGCAAAGGTGTGCCACATTTAGCTTGCAAACTAATCAGTTCAGAATGGGCATTCTCAGGGGCGTGGCTTAAAAAGACAGGCGCTTAAACAGAGCGTTTTAGACGAATAAATACCGGTATATTCAGATTGGCAGTATGAGAAAAATATAATGGTTTTTTTTATATTAAAGAGGCCCTATTGTTGTTTTTGTTGTTTTCCCTTTCCTGTTTGTAATTTTTTTGTGTGGCTAAAATCCCAAAGTTTACATCACAGGGAGTTTCTCTCTCACACACTCCCCTGCCTGAAACCCCTCCATTGGACTCATTTGTGTATTGGCCAGTGCTCCAACACATGATCACAACAGAGCCGGTCAGCTATCCAATCAGAGCCGACTGGGCTCTGGTTTCAGACAGAGGGTGAAAAGAGGTGCTGTAGCACAGGCAGTTTGAGAACAATAAAGAACTTTTTGATTAAAGCATGGAGACAAGTCACAGCAGAGGCACAAAATACAAATATGATCCTGAAAATAAGCATTGTATGTCCCCTTTTTAAAGTGATAAACACATTCATGGGTCACTTTTTATGACCCAATACCATAATATATTATGTATTTGAAATGGGTCATTTTGAATAATGAGGTCATAACTTGTTACCACTTTTACAAAAGTCAACAATCTGAACACTTCCTTCAGTTCTAATGTGAGGTTCAGAACCGACAGAAAAGTCACCTCTGGCAGAAGCTACAGGGCGAGCACACCGAAGGTGAACCTCCTGCTATAAAAGACACACGATTACCTGTTCATAAACTCAAATGCAGCTTCACCACAGCTATGGTAGTGCTATCACTCTGGAAGATTAGCAGTGATTACATCTGCGCTGATTAACTCAAAAAAGTGAAGCTATGATCTGATCAATCATTGACATCTGCTGAGCTGAATCTCAATGCATTTGGTGCTGTACTTGAAGGAGTTAGCAGATAATGGTCAGATTACTCCTTTATATGTGGCCTTTGCTGTGTGAACTGCTTGTTTCCCTGAAGCTTAATACGCATAATGTATTCCTATTAATCTAATTGCCCTCATCTTGAGCCTCCAGTGTAAATTCAGCAGGTAATCACGGTTTTCTCTACGCATTAATACAGAGCAAGAAAACAAATGAGATTAACACATTATTTAATCATCAGCTTTAAAGCCTCCCAAGCTGCTTATGATCTCTTTCACAGATTCCCCATGTCCTTCTAAAGGTTACTGATAAACCCCAAAGTCTTTTCTGTCCTTTCACCTGAGGCTCTCAGAACAAGGTGTGAAATGGTGAGTTTCGCCATAAATACGGGGGGAGTATTTGCTAATGATGTGAGTGACCATTGTGTTGTAGCCACAATTAGGGACACAAAGGTCCAAAAGGGTAAACCTCGCATTATCAGTAAGAGAGACATAAAACATTTTGTGGAGCAGGGTTTTGTACATGATCTGTTTGGTTTTGATTGGGGTAAAATCGATCTGTGTGCTGATGTAGAAACTGCATGGTCTTATTTTTATCTTGGTTTTATGGAAATTATAGATAGACATGCACCCCTGCGTACATTTAGAGTGAAGGGACGAGACAATCCTTGGTTTTCTGCTGAACTGTCCAGTCTCCTGCATGAGAGAAACAAGGCCTGGGCAAAGGCTAGGAAATCAGGCTCAGAGGTAGAATGGCTGTGTTTTAGGCAGCTAAGGAATAGCTTCACTTCACATGTGAAAAGTGCTAAGTCTAAGTATTATCTGTCAGTTACCACAAAGAACCTGAATAATCCTGGAAAATTTTGGAAAGCCATAAAATCGATATCCACCGGTGATATCCGTAATGAGCTACCTCCGTGCATTACCACAGCATCTGGCACTATATCGGATAGGGCCACCATGTTAAATTGCTTTAATGAGCATTTTGTGTCCTGTGGCTCTCTGTTTGATTCTGTCACTAACTCTGCTTCTGTGAACACCACAGTCTGTGACTCTGAACAATGTGGTCTGGAAAACCCTTAAAGTTTTACTCCTTTTACTGTTGATGTTGTTCGTGAAGCTTTAACCAAGTTAGATCCTAAGAAACCGGCTGGCCCAGACAACGTAGAACCTTTCTTTTTAAAGATAGCTGCAGATTTTATTGCTCCACCTCTCACTACTCTTTTTAACCTCTCCCTCAGCACAAACACAATTCCAAAATTGTGGAAGTCAGCTTATGTCCTGCCTCTACTAAAAGGTGGGGAGGCCACTTTATTAAATAATTATAGGCCCATCTCTAAATTGATCAGTTCTGGCTAAGGTTCTTGAACGCCTAGTGAGTGAACAGGTAAAGGTGTTTTTATGTACAAATGACATCCTGTCTAAACATCAGTCAGGCTTCAGAAAGCAACATAGCACCATCACTGCGACAATGAAAGGGGTGAATGATATGGCGAGTATTTTAGATAATAAGCAGAGTTGTGCAGCTCTATTTATTGACCTTTCCAAAGCGTTTGATACCGTTGATCATCGCATTTTGAAGCAGAGGCTACTCAGTATTGGCATATCCAGCCATGCAGTAGGGTGGTTTGTGAACTACCTCTCTGAAAGGTCCCAATGTGTTCAGTTTGATGGGCAGTCTTCTGAGTGGTTAAACATTACTAATGGTGTACCACAGGGTTCTGTTTCAGGTCCACTTTTATTCTCCATCTACATCAATAGTTTAGGTGCAAATGTCGATGGAGCAACCTTACATTTTTATGCGGACGATACCGTGAAGTATTGTGCAGGTCCCTCCATTAATGAGGCTGTTGTTAAATTGCAAGCTGTTTTTAACATTATTCAGACTCAGCTCTCTGAACTAAAGCTTCTTTTAAATGTTGATAAAACCAAAATAATGCTCTTTTCAAAAGCTGAAAAGATACCAGAGACCACTTTGGATATTGTAACTACGCAAGGAATAAAACTTGAAGTGGTTACCTGTTACAAATACCTAGGTATCTGGCTTGATGATTGTCTCACTTTTAAACGTCATGTCAATAACCTGCTTAAAAACTGAGGGTTAGACTAGGTTTCTTTTTCAGGAATAAGTCCTGTTTCTTGCTTGAGGCCAGGAAAAGGCTCTCTGACCTTTTCACCTGTGCTGGACAATGGTGATTTGTTTTATATGAATGCACCTGCCCATTACCTGATCAAGTTAGATGCCGCCTATCACAGTGCTCTGAGATTTGTGACAAACTGTAAAGTATTAACCCATCACTGTACCCTGTATGCCAGGGCAGGTCTGCCTTCACTAACTGTACGGAGGCTCAGTCGCTGGTACACGTTCATCTACGAAGCCATGTTGGATAAACTACCTTCTTACATCTGCTCTCTGATCTCTCGGCGAATTGAAAGTAGCTATTGCCTGAGATCTCATGATGTGGTTTCATTAAATGTGCCAAGTGCTAGGACTGTCTTAGGGAAAAAAGCTTT
>NW_011348879.1:0-5392 GCF_000735185.1 Notothenia coriiceps
AGTGTCTCAGGGACACAACGACATGCTGACTGCAGTGGGGTTTGAACCTGTGACCCCCTGATCCAAACACCATCGCACAACCCACTGCACCACACGCCCCCGTGATACATACAGACAAATATAAGAAGGGCTGGGCGGCTCACTAGAGGTATATCGCCTTATCAGTTCATTTACAAGTTAGCTAAATCAATCAAATGTAGGTATAGTTATGCTTGATACTGAAAGAAACAGCTCTCCATACGGTTTAATTAATTTTTTTGGCAGCTCATTCCTTAAAATGGAAGCCTCAGATTGCTTATAAGGGGAAGTATGAAGGATTTATTTCAAGCTTGTTATGTAAATAAGTTATTGGGCTTTTTCTCATCAACTTAGATTTGTTAGAAAGTGTTATTTTTGTTATTAAGACATGAATACCGTGTTATATATTTGTACATGTTAACCTTAGATGCATAAGTGGGTCTTTTTGGACCCGGTGAGGTGGTTTTTTCTTGAAGTATCTTTGTAATTACATTTTTTTATCATTTCATATTCGAGCTATTCCTCAAAAAACATGTTTTGAATATCATGCCATTCAAATTTTTAATTTAAATTTGATAAATTTTAAGAAATTGTAGTTTTTGTATTACAACTCCAAGCTTCCATAAGTGGGTCAAAAATGACCCGCATGCATTTCCTATGGAATTTCGTTTTTTTTCAAAATGTAAAAAAAATGTCTAAAATTATAAATAGTGAAAAATGAAATATAAAATATTTCTAGTGTGAACCAAAATATAATACTAAATATTATACAAATTATTTTTCTTAACCAAAATGACAAAAATGGCATAAAAACACATTATTCTAATACGGGTCCTTTTTGACCCACTTATGGAAGAGTGTAGGGTCCAGTCACTCGTGCATCTAAGGGTTAAATAATCACCCCAATGATAACGTTCTCCAATATCACAAATCATTCATCAAATCAACCAAAATAATGTGAATAAGTCATTTTTTTCCGAATCAGGCAGCCCTGAGTCTATCTGCATGTTCTCAGATATGGACCAAACAGACAGGGTTGGCCACGTCCGAATGAAACGATGTATGGATATCTGCAGACATTCACATTGCCCTGTGTGTGTGTTTTTGTTTGTATGGAGTGGGTCTTCACTCAGTCTGGCACCTGCCCAGCTCCCCTGGCCTGACCAGCAGCTGGCAGGCAGAGATTTCCACTCATCAAGCCACTTTATCACCGGCCCACAGAGTTCAAGGGGCTGTCAGAGACCAAGCTGAGGAGCCTCCTCTCTCCTTTAATACCGGCACACTCCTGTCGAGTGGCCAAACTCTGAGCCCTTCAGCAGAGTGCCTGTGTGAGGGAGGTGCAATGCCACAGATACATTGACAAAGGCTTAAATAAAGAACGGGAGCTAATGTGTTTGGCAGTGAGGCACCAGCTCTATATTTCCCGGTGCATTTGGGATTCCTGCGCTGGGCAAGGTGCCCCCTTCTAGTCGAAAAAAAAATACAGTGTTTGGAAATGTTGCTGCTGACAGACACAAATTCACGATGTCTTGCCAAGAGCAGCCTTCAATCCGCACTAAATTATTAACGGACAGAAAGTACAGGCTGTCACCTTGTTTTAGTGGTGGGTGTTCTGAGACGCTGCTGCTGTCTGCTTTTGATTTATACCATTTGGATTGCTTTTTTTTTCTTACTTTGATATTAAACAAGCAGAAACCGTGTGAGTTAATGCACTGTTTAAGAACACTGCGTTATTAGAGGTGGTTTGATGGGCACAGCAGGCCTATAGCATGGAAATGAAGGAACCGATCAGCTGAGGTACATTTGGGGGGTTTTGGTGAGCAGCAGATCCAATACTTTGTTTTGCTTTCACTGCTTATTGTTTTTGTAGTTAATAGCAACTACATCTAAATGTATTATAGCCCCAAATCACAAAAAATGCCTCAAAGGGCTGTACAAGGCAAAGACAAAAACAAACATGCTGACTGCAGTGGGACTCAAACTTGCTATCCCCTGATTCGAAGTCCAGCACACTATCCACTGAGCCACAGCCACCTAACATCAACATAAGTAGTGCCATATTATAATTAGAGACGCAAGAATGAAGATGGAGGTGGCAGTCTATGATAACATTTGTTGACAAGTAGCCTGTTTACAAGCTCATTTTAAGCTAATACAAATCTCAAACATTGCCAGAAGTTAGCCGATGGCTTCAGAGAGTTGCATTCTAGCTAGATATTGCAATATGGAAAACATAAAACACATTTCTCCTCCTTATTTAAAATGCATTAGTTACTTACTGCCTCTTTCTTTCCACACAGGCTGTTGAAATAGTGCTTGAACGTGATTGGTCAGTTCTACAAACCGAAACCAGGACACTTCCAATACTAAAATATTCCTTTCTCTTTCTGATTATATATGAATGCATAATCAGTTTGGAAATGAACGGCACAGAGACTCTACTTGTGACCTTTCCACAGCGGGGCCTCCATAACTGAGCTTTCTCTACACCTCCACACAGAACACAGTAACTGGTAGAAATGTCTCACTCTGGTCCTAATAGTGTCCGTCCCCTGGCCTCCTCTCCGTCTCACCCTCCCTAACACACTCCCTCCCTCCTTTGTCCTACTTAGCCAGTTACTGCAAAATCACTTATCTTCACCTTGCTTCCTCTGTCTCCTGCTAATACACATTAGCAGCCAGCAGCCATATGTAATAGGGCTGTGCGTGCCCCTGCTGGTGTAATGGCTTCTCTGACACTTCTCCCATTAAATTTGGTCAGGCGGCTCTGCACAGGAACCCTCGGCACACTCTAAAATATTGTTATATAACTATCATAAACAAGCCGGCCAGTGTCAGTGACTTTGGGGATATCTGGGAGACTATGTTTGGTGTTCCTTTGGTTTGTATTTCCTCATGTTTATCTCACACCTCCTCGGGCTATACTGCCATATACACAGGGTTCCCACGGGGTCTTAACAAGTCTTACATTTGATAATCAGAACTTAAGGCCTTAAGAAGTCTTAAATATGATACAAAAAAATAAGAAATGTCTTAAATATGATTTAGAAGGTCTTAAGATGATGGGATTTGAAAGGTACTTCTGTGTTTCGATCTCGTCTAAATGTGTTTGGGGAAAATGTCCGGGCTGCAAAGTAACCAGTACGGTAAGAGCCTTTCAGTTCCCCCCAACAATCTGTATTGAAATAAATCAACATGGAACCAGTAATCACTAACTTTGTTTCCCCCGGCCCCTTATCGGAGAACACCCAGCTAGTAACCTAGCAACCAAGCTTCAGCTAGCGGCAGTCAGAAACTCAGGTATCTTCAAATCTACATACAAACAAATATGGGGAAGTGTCAGTTCAACCGTATTTGGTTGGAAAACATCGAATTGAGTGCTTGGTTGAAACCAGTGGAGGGGAACGTGTTTGAAGGCCGCTGCACCTTTTGTAAAAGTAGCGTTAGCTAGTGCAACAGCTCCCACAACAACATCGGGAGACCTCCGGGCGACGTTTGGGTTTGAATACATTTACAATATAAAATATTTTTTTATTATGGGACGTATTTCTTCTTTCATAGCAATTTCCCTTCATACTTTCTTGCCGTGAAATAGGTCTTAAATCCTATTCAAAGTGGTCTTAAAAGGTCTTACATTTGAGTTGGTGAAACCTGCAGGAACCCCGTTTGAAACAACACGTATATTTTAATAAAATACATGTTCTGGTTATTATGTTTTAATGACTGTTGATACAAAACAATTTTAAGAAATCACCACATTCAGGGAGATATCTATTTAAATTATATAGATCAATCAACAATACATTTTAAAAAAAATCTAATTTTGAATATATTAAATGTGTGATTTATATTTGGCCTATCCAGCGAATAAAATACCTGAAAACTCCTTGTATTGTTTGCTGAATTGTTCTCCATATTTTATATTTCAGCATGGATTCAAAAATCCCTCCTCCATCCAAGCCAAAGGGGTCGTGCCATGTGAGTCATAAATCATTTATTGAACACTTTTTGATACATTTTTTCCCCCACATTTTATGCTGTAACTACTTGCTCTATGATTTTTTTTTTTTAGGGCGGTTGTCCTTGTGGTCCTCCTCCTACCTCAGCTCCAGCTCCAGAACCACAGCCTACCGGACTGTCTGAGGACGAGGAGAGTGATTTAGGTACACAAAGTTTCACAAAGTTAATGTGTGTTATGTGAGACAACAGCATAGTGTAACTCTAGAAAAGACTAAACCAAGATATTTGGTATCAGAAAGTCCTTTGCTCAGAGATTTAATTCATAGGAAAACCTGCATTTCATTCAGCATATTCAGTTAGCAGCCTATACTCAAAAATTGAATCCGAGCTGACAGAAAATGCTCCGTTTTAGTTTAATACCCACAGTTAAGCTCACACACACTATTATGAACATATAGGTTCACCTACTGAATTAAAAATGAACCAAAGAAAGTGAAAAGCAGATTCAGGCAGTAGGTGTATAGATTCACTCTTAAAGTATTAGCCTACAGTACAGTTACAACAAACACACTCTTTTTAGTTACTTAGTACCATTGTAATCCTGCTAGTAATCCCCAGTTTCTAGAAGTTTAACAGTAATCAGATTTGTGTTATTTAATGTAAGTGAATACGGTTACCATTACATGTAATCTGTTACTCTCCAATCCTGGGAAAGAGTAGATAGGGCACTCTAACGAATTATCGTTTTGACTCTTGGGTTTCTGTCACTTTTGGATGCTAGCTGAAGCTTCACGTTTATAGTACAGACATTAAAGGTGGGGTAGGTAATTCACTTCAGAAACACTTGTTGTTATATTCCATGGAATGCTCTTAACATCCCGATAGCAATGAATACATTAAATGCTTTGACAATAAATCCATAAAAAAATGTCATCTGTGGAAGCCGTGGCGCTGTAAAAAGCACGACCAATCATCTGAGCCGGCCCGGCTAAAGTAACTGGATGGCCTACCTGCCTGTCAGCCTTCCATCTGTGCACAAACTTATCTCGTGCCCTCATTGGTCATGTGCGCGTTCGTGTGTGTTGGAGGAGGGGCTCTGTAAGGAAGTCTGAAGGAAGGGGCAGATTTTTTTCGGTTGTGTATTTTCAAACTCTAGCTCTGAGCAAGAAAACAAAATGGATTATTATCCAAAATGTCAAACAGTTTCTTTTTGTAGGTATATTTATAGATTCAGGTCTGAAGGAGGAAAATTACATAACTTTGCTGCAGTGCCGTCTCAAACACTAAGGAAAATACACCATGACATCGAAAAGGCACATTTTAAAGGCCTGTAGTGTCGTATATGTTTTTGTGCATGGAAATGGTCTAAACTAGACTAAAATCCCAAAGTTCCCTCCCAAATACAGATATGAGC
>NW_011348879.1:13410-19442 GCF_000735185.1 Notothenia coriiceps
ACACACACACACACACACACACACACACACACACACTCTCCTCCCAGTCCCAGCAGGGTACACACTACCACTCACAGGAGCTTATCGCTGACATCATCATTTTATTACATGAGCGTGTGTGTTTGATTTCTTTATGATGGTGTGTATTTCCTCCGTTATTCCAGACGTTATTCCACCTGCCCTGATGCCCCAGAGGGAGGGTGGCGCCTCAGTGGCACAGCCATCATCTGCTCTCTGCTAATTGCCCCTCTGCCCCACAGGAGGCCGGCTCTATCTGCCCGGGACCCCTCAGGGATTTATACTGGGCATGTTTTACTTCTGTACAGCGGAGGATGATTGATCGGTTCAGAAAAGCGTTCAGTGGGTTCAGCGTTTTGTGAGGGTGTTGGCCAGCGTGTCAGAAGCCACTCTTAAACGGCCAGTTTTTCTCTGTCTTCCATTTGCACGAGTTATACAAAGTAGTCATATATTTTGTCAAGGAATACGTATCATTTAGAATTTAATTAACATATTCAGTTGCATAAAATTATCAACTTTTTTAACCAAGCAGTGGATGATTGATCGATTCAGAAAAGTGTTCAGTGGGTTTTTGTGAGGGTGTTGGTCATGAAACTGAGTGTCAGAAGCGGCCGGTTTTCTCTGTCTCTTATTCACACGAGTTATACAAAGTACTCGTATATTTTTTTCAAGGTAGTAATGAGGAAGTCAAGTCAAAGTCAACTTTATTGTCAATCTTTCAGTTTGTGTGTGCAGACAGAGAGATCGAAATACCGTTTCCCACGATCCCAAACACAAAAACAAATATATAAAAATACGTATGTAAATATGTATATCCTATATATACACAATCAACAGACACATTTATACACATGCCCACATTAAGACCTATTAAAAGCACAACAATCAATATATACAAAATAACAGTCACTTCAATATCTATATTGAGAATGTACATTAGTGCAAGACTGTCCATAGCAGCGTAAAAAGAGTCTGGTGCTGGATTTGAATACGTATCATTTAGCCTTTAATTAACATGTTTAGTTCCATGGAAATATCTGTTCTTTTTTTTCACGAAACTGTGTCTCAGGGCTTCTTAACATGTAATAAACTATGAATGTGTCATACCCACTTAACAGGAATAAACTCAGCTAACTGACGATACGAACCATTTTTACCGAAACAAAACACAAGTCTCACAAGAAGCGTCTAAATGAGGCCTGATTGGAAAAATGCTAACGCACTTAGCACAGAACTCACGGTAGAAATACTTTATTACTTATCGGATCTGCACAAACAAGATATCAGCGAGCAAGCTGAGATTCCACAGATACTAGAAGTATAAGTATCATCAGTGAGCGATCAGAACTCGCGCCAGGGGAAGCAAACCCAGACATCACACAACGTGGCTTTACGGAGCAAAAACGGGACATAGTCTTACCTTTGCTGTTGTTCTGATCAAAAGTTGTGTTCAATGGCATTAAAACGATAAAAACGCTGCTGAAGGTTAATCCATAGGTTAATCAATGTGTCTGTCACTTTGAAATGATTACTGATAATCCATCTTCATATTTACGTCAATAACGGAGATTTCCTATTAGCTGCTACGAGAGTGTATGACAACTTCCTGTTTTGGGCATTCTGGCTACGCATCACTCATTCACCAATGGGTAATGTTTAGATGGATTTTAGGAACTTCCCCTCGATCCTATTGGCTCTAACGGTTAAAAAGAGGTGTCAATCATCAAAATCGACCAATGGGTTCCAGAGATATGGAAAATCCACCCAAATGACCCCAGAAGTGGGTTTTCTTTCTAAATCTGTCTAAAAAGGTCAAATTTCACTTGTTTTGCATCAATCTTGATACAGGGTACTTACTATATGTTATAGTTTGGATTCTTTTAGTCTACCATTCCATCACTCAAGGTTAGTTTTCACTTTAAGTAATGTTTTCTTTTGGACGGACACAATAATTTACATTTTTTTATTATGTTCAATCTGAATTGTCTTTAAAATAAAAACATCTATATTGATTCTGACTTCTCTACATCCAACTCACAGGTTTATCATTACTTTGAGAAAAAAGATTATTAATTTACCCCTTTTTGAAGTGAAGTTATGGTCATTTGTTCTGGGAATGTCATTTTCGAGCCTGACACACAGGCTCAGGGGTTAACAGGTAAAGCAAGCGGGTGGTTTTCCCCCTTCTGTTTGTTTCATAAAAGAATACACATCTGACAGAACAAAGGTGTTATTGTTCTCTTCTTCCACCTCTCAACTGTTCACCTCGCACCCAAACGTTGTCCCTCTGTTGGTTTATCCAGGCACTGTCACACCCTCAATTTAATTAATTTAATAAAAAAACTGTTAAAAATACAAGTGAATTAATATGAATATATGCAAAGTGAAACCCTAATAAGCAGCTGAAACTTTAGAATAGGGTCTTTGACATTAAAACAGAAAGTATTAAATATTTAGATTACTAATCAATAATTGGAGATTATACAGAAACTTTTATCCAAAAACCTTTACATGAACTCAAAAACTGAGCTAATCTACAACTAAAAAGTCCCGAAGCACAATATATTTTTTTATGAGTTCAGTGTATTTGTCTTCATATATTTAGGAAACTATAAATTGAAAACATATTGTGCGGTTGTGAATAAGACACCCTAAGGAAGTTGTTCAATCTGGGCAGAGCTCTTATTATGATATATTAAAAACTGCTCTTAATGATGGAACAATTCCAATAACAACAGAAGGAATATAAATATATATTCTTTATGTATTTCCCTCTCTGCCATTATCTCCGGGTGCATGAGTTAAAGAAGTTACTGTAAATCCTCCAGTGTTTTCATCTCTGCGCGATAATTAAAGTGTCCCATGTGGATGTTTGAGGGCCGCACATCTCTCGCAGATTTACAGGAGAACCGATAAGGAGTCGGAGAGGCGGGAACACACCGTCATATTTACATCGCAGACAAATGACATGCTAAGGATTCATACTCCTGGTGTCTCGATCACCCACATGACTTGTGAGGGTCAGAGTCAAAGAGTCCTCAGAGTATTCCTGTGGCGATTAAATATAACGCAGGGAATTTGAAAGGCACAGAGTGTTTCTCAACAAAACAGTAAATTACACGGAGGAGTAGAGGACAATATTTTAAGAGGGTGACGTGAAAAAAGAGATGAATTCCTGGAAGAGAGGGATTTCTAGACACAAGGACAGACAGACACACACACACACATACCATGTATACATCACTTCAGGGGACATTACATTGACTTACATGCATTTCCTGGAGACTTATCCTAACCTTAACCATAACCAACACATGCCTAACCCTAACCTAACCAAGTCTTCACCCTAAAATTAATAATTCCCCTCTTGGGGGCCTCCATTTTGTCCCCATAAGGGAGGTGAGTCCCCACACGTGACTGTGTAAACAGATTTAGGTCCCCGTGAGTATAGTAATGCTAGGCCACACACACACACACACACACACACACACACACACACACACACACACACACACACACACACACACACACACACACACACACACACACACACACCCAGGTGGGCGGAGACGGTGTGTTGAGAGGTTGAACATGGATCTGAATAATTCAACAGGCTCTGGATCAGTCGCCACTCTTCTCCGTTAGAGAGGAGGCCCCACAGTGGCCGCTGTCAGACTCTGAGCTCACCGGTTCTCATGTCAGCGTCCTGTTGCTTTACCATTTCACGAGACCCCCATTTGACAAGATATCTTTTTTTTATCCCGTTCACGCTGTTTTCCACCCTTTTGGTCTCTTAGCGTCGTCCTCTGTCTCTCAGGTTCCCACGGTTACTTATTTATAATCTTTCCTCTTCCTCACTCAGTCTCCTCTTCTCTCTGCAGGGCAGTCGGACTAAACCATTGTGCCGTATATTGTCTGACTTTTCTAAATGAATACCTGCTGAAGCTGAATGAGTCTGTTAATTATAAAAGACATTAAGAGAGTGGGTTGAGTCTATTGAAAATGAGAGGCAATAGTATTTTCCACGAATGTCCGTTTGTTGCCCTTTGTCAGCAGCTTATTGCTCTGAGGGGAGCGATGGGTTTTATGCTTCCTGCCGCAGCAGCAGTTTGTTTGGAGTCAACACAATGAAAGCTGTTTAGTTAATATGAACAGAGACAGATTATTTGTATAGCGGAGCCTTTCAAACGGGGAATAGTCGTAAATAAACACAGCAATACAGTAGCCGCCCGGCAACAATGATTGGAATAGTTATACACAGGGTTGGGAGGGTCACCTTATTAATCAGTAACCTAATCTGTTTTCAAAATAAGAAAGTAGTGTAATCTGATTACTTTTGGATTATCTCAATGTGCTTAACACAGAGTACTGAAAAAACTGAACCGTTGAGTTTAATCAAATGCATTAAGTCAACACATTTCACATAACTGTATCAGGTTACTAGAAAGCAATAATATTAAGTTAAACCTAATTATTGCTTTCAACTAATATATATAACTTAATACAGTTCTGTGGAATTTGTTGACAAAATACATTTACTGAAAGTCAACGTTTCAGTTTTTTCAGTGTATGTTGTTCTTTATCTTACGTAGACACATCGCAATGTGTATGTTAATAGGATGATCTTTGTGACATAAGGCTGTCTTCCTGTAGCCAGCAGGTGGCGCTATGACTGTCTCAATGTTGACCTGTAAAAGTCCTTAGGCTGGGACTGTTATCAAGATATCTGGAGCAGTTTGGAAACAGTACTCTTCAGGTATAACCATGTAACAGAAAGCTTTTAACACTAGAACCGCCAACGGGTACATTTTACCCGCAGCTGTTTTTTGATTGTATGTAACTTTTTTTCAATAAAATATTAAAGTCTCCCAGTCCGTGACTTTTCCTGAAAGTGTGTTATGTAACACCCTGTGTTGTTAAAAATGGTCAATATGAAAAGTCAGATTGAAAAAAATCGCCAAAAAAATGGCTATTTATACCTATTTCCGCCAGCGGGTAATATTTACCTCATAGAAATGCAGCGCTCCTCGCGCTATTGATTTCGCGCGTAAACATAAACATGACGTGTTGCTATAGCAACGCGTTTGTCTACTGCTGTAGATAGAGAGAGAGATAGATAGATATATTGATAGAGAGATAGAGAGATATATAGATATATAGATTAATAGATAGATAGAGAGAGATAGATAGAGAGAGCCGGTTATATTTCCAAAATGGACAAAAGAAAGAGACTCATGAACGTACAGGAGGCACTAGCGTTGCTAAACCGTCTGAGCGAAGCAGAGTCTGATGGTGGGGAAGTATCAGGACTGAGTGATCTGTCCTGGGTTTGTTCTGCCTCTGATGGGTCATCTGACAGCGATCCTGAGCCTCCGCGGAACGTGAGGCCGTCCCATCCTGATCCCCCGCTTGCAGATGGGCCTACTGTACCAGCCCATGCAGAAGGTATGATGATTCTTGTTTTTTATTTCCTACTTTTCTACAAATCGTAGGCTATAAGATATCAAGGCATATAGATAATGCCTTTTCTTTTTACAAATGATTTTTTCATTGCCTTTCGAGGATGTAATATTATCAAATAAACATTTATGAAACATACTTTAGTCTAAAGTAGTGTTTTCCTCTCTCCTATTTAGTGTGTGCCACTGAGCCGTCACCAGCCCAAGAGATCGGGAACGATGGCACAGTGTGGGCGGTCATGGAGCCTTGCGGAGGCGCAGGGAGACGGCAGATACAGAACATCCTCACGGAGTCTACTGGCCCCACACCACACGCACGTCACAACATTACTGACAAACTCACAGCATTTATGTGTCTGTGTGATAATGTAATGTTGGAGGAAATCCGTGATTGCACAATTGCTGAAGCGCGGAGAGACAGAGCCACCTGGGATGTCTCTATTATGGAGCTGAAGGCCTTTATTGCCCTTCTCTATGTGAGAGGTGCATATTGTGGGAAGAACATTGAGATGGAGAGTTTCTGGTCCGAGCAGTGGGGCAACGCGTTCTTCAACG
>NW_011348880.1:0-2414 GCF_000735185.1 Notothenia coriiceps
TAGGACCAGGTGGAGGGGTTATATCTCTTCACTGGCCTGGGAGCGCCTTGGGACCCCCCAGTCAGAGCTGGTTGATGTGGCCGGGGAAAAGAAAGTTTGGGGCTCTCTGCTGGAACTGCTACCTCCGAGACCCGACCACGGATAAGCGGGAGAAGATGAATGGATGACATTTTGAACACAAATACCTGTACTTTCTACTTCTTACATGTTGAACACAAATACCTGTACTTTCTACTTCTTACATGTTGAACACAAATACCTGTACTTTCTACTTCTTACATGTTGAACACAAATACCTGTACTTTCTACTTCTTACATGTTGAACTCAAATACCTGTACTTTCTACTTCTCTCATTTTCCAAACAGGCTGGTTCCTTTAGTTTGAATGTGTGTTTGGTGGCGTGATCATTATTATTTAGAGTCATTGCGTGCCTATTGATTTGAACACGATCCGTGTATCCATCATTTCCTGGTCTTCTCTAAAGAAGAGGGACCAATGAAAACGTTGTCATGTTGCCGTTGGTCACCATGGAAACATTCATTAGCTAACAATGACATTATTGTTCTATTAATATAAAGGGAGGTCAGGTACTCTTTAAAACAGCTGCTAGTTATGGGTACTTTTTACTGAAGTACATTTCAAAGCCTCTTTACTTTGACTTGAGTAAAGAAGTTTAGTCAGTACTTCTACTTTTACCAGAGTATTTTAAAACACGAGTATCTGTACTTCTACTTGAGCAAAGGATGTGTGTACTTCAGCCATCTTCTCCGTACCTCTCATGACTCCGTGTCGCTGCCCTCAGAGTTCAGTCTGCCGATCTGAGGGTCAGGGGTCCTGGCCTTTTCTCAGAGAAAAGCTGGCGGCCGCTCCCATCTGTCATCAGCTCAGTGGCCAAATGACTTGTTCTTTACTGGGAGCCAACAAGACGGATGGAGCCACTTCATCACAGCGTGTTGGGGGCAGATTGGACGCTCTGCACTGCATGAATCTTTGACAGCAAGTCCTCCCCCGCCCTGACTCCTATGGTTACCATCAGGGCAAAGTAGATTACAGCTAACTCATTAGCAGCACTACCACTGTGACTGCATATTTAATTCATGAGTATTTACACCCATCAACATTACAGGAAGTGTGATACCCGGGGCATTTTCACACCATTAAGAGTTGTTTCGCTATGAAATATATAGTAAATTATAAATTTTCCTACAAGTTGAAGACTTTAATTTGCATGCACAGAGGATGTCTGATTACATTATTCTGGCAGCACTGGGCAGCTTACAGTGGTGCTAGTTAAAGGGATGACTGCACATACAATGTTAGGATACAATTAAGAGAACCATATCCAAAGTTATCCCAAGATAAATATTGTATAGAACATTTTCATCATCTTTGTGCAACACTACAAAAACCTGAAATCTTGCCAAGTATTTGTCTAATTATATATCTAGTCAGAATATGTCTTTACACCTGATATATTAGACACAATAACTTCAGAAGTAACAACGGAGTGAGATATTGGGTGTTGTTTTTAGACAATGCATCATCTTGTTAAGTCAAAACATCTTATTTTGACCTGTGTCTCAAATGAAACACGTATTTGTTTACATATTCATTCGAAAATCACCAACTGACATCAGTAAACAGAACACTTTTGAGCATTTGCGGCTTATATTGGAACACAACATTTCCTGATTCTGGTGAAATATAGCTCAAAATAAGTTTTCCTAGCTAATTACAAGATCTGATTTATCTAAATATCCCTTCTTATTTCAACAAATCTTACCAAGGTCATGTTCACTTGTTCTATTGGCAGATTTGTCTACTTATTACAAGTGAACACACCTTGTTTTCATTATAGAGAGGCGAAGCCCCTCCCTTTCCGGGGGACCTCCATGGGAGCCTATTTCGGAAAAAGTATGTATTGAAGTCAATGGAGAGAGAAAGATTATCTTTCGATCCCGTTTGAATTGTGCCACGAAATACACATATGATGTTTGTCAATTTAAAAGATAATTTTGCAAGTCAAAAAAATAAAAATGTGTGGTAAAACTGTGAAGTAACACTTTTTTTTGTGTGAAACCGCTCAATGAACTACATCTCCCATCTCGCACCACACACCAAGACGGCCGTCACGTTGGAACATTTCACTTCTTTCTTTCAGAATGAGGCGGAAAGTATTAAAAGAGGTGAAAATCACTCCAAGTCTGGGCATGTTGAGAGCTGTACATACACACAAGGGGAGTTAGTCGGTTCCGTAAGAGCCAGCATGCGGGACCGGGATTCTGGGATTTGTAGTCTTTCTAGTTGCGTATTTTTCATAGTCTTATATTTCAACAGTTTTACGACAAACTGACTTTTTTGACACGGAAATGATTTTTTAAGATTGACAAACATCATATGTGTAATTCGTGGC
>NW_011348881.1:0-2236 GCF_000735185.1 Notothenia coriiceps
GACTATAAGCCGCGCCTTTTTTCCATTTTTCGACCCTGTGGCTTATATAACGGTGCGGCTAATCTATGGATTTTTACAGCTAACGGCCACTAGGGGACCTCCTAAATCTATGGATTTTACAGGTTACAGTCCACCACCTTTAACTCTATGGGCTCTATGGCCGGTCCGCGGCCCCCCACCTTTAAGCGGCGGGCTCCAGCAGGAAAAGCTGGAGGCCGGAAAAGAGTGAGACAGGTAGCGCGCAAAAGTAAAAGTGGAACCGAGAGTGGTACGAGAGACAGAACGAGAGCAAGACAGACAGACATTACGAGAGCGAGACAGTTTGTCCCCGTACCACTGGTTGAAAACCGCTGCTGTAGTTCACTGCCGGTACGTGCGCTGGGAGCGCACCGTTTAAGTTTGAAAGTTGAAAAGTTTGTGTGTCTGAAACGCCATGTGATACAGTACAGTTTACACAGCACAGTACATGTTCTGTAGCTACTATTGCACTAAATGCTAACACTTGAATACGTTATGCAAATATGCAACTTGTTTGTTGAAATGTTAATAAATGGGAGCTTCCTCAAACAGCCATCTCTTTCCCGACAATCCCCTCTGTGCACGAACCCTTACATATGGTAATTAAACATTAAAACACCTGCGGCTTATAGTCCAGTGCGGCTTATATATGTACACATCATTCAATTTAGCTGCTGCGGCTTATATTCAGGTGCGCCTTATAGTCCCAAAATTACGGTATTTCATTCCTTCTCTCTGTTCATGCTCAGTCTTTGAATCGATATCAAGACAATATTCAAGGAAGGGTGCAGTATGTGGCGCAGATCTTGTTTATAAGATATATCAATACTGTCGAGAACACGGCGCTCGTATGCAAGATGGCGCCGCGGACGTAAACAACGTGACGCCAGAGCTCCGTAAAAACACAAAGCTGTCTCTGCCGTCTAACGCTCTATTTGACACCGTTTTCATATTTTGGAGTAATTATACCGTCTTTGAGGAACAGAAATGTTGTTTTCTGGCTTCACTTTAATATTTTACGGGGAAATGTGCATTTAGGTTCAGACAAATCCCTGCATATTGTAAGGTGTACCATTGGTGCTTTCACAGAATGACATCAGTAGTAATGTGAAGCTATAATGGCTAAAGGCTAATAATAGAAACTGTTCTATTTTTAGCTATTATCAGTTAAGTTCAGACGTTATGATATCTGTGAAATGGGAAAGAGTGTCTTGTTTGGTCCAAACCAATAATAAGAAATCTACAGATTATCAGCTTTCAAAATGGTAGATCTTCACATTTAAGTGTCATTTTAGTTTGACTTCTGGGATGGATGATTATGAGCGACACATTTGACAGAATTTGCCAAATTAAAGTAACTTTTTCTTGCTCTTTTTACATGAGTTAAACAATAATATAAAACATCTTGAAATTCCAATATTTTATGAAGTTCTTGAAGGAATCGAACCGCCAGTATCCCCAGCCGCTCTGTGTGTTCCCACCGAGTCTTTATGGACAGTCAGGACGTGCAAACTGAATAAATCTCAGTATTTTGAAACCATCCGTCCACATCTGCTCTCTCCTGAGTCGGAGCAGGACTATAAAACTCCTCCAGATGTTTGACAAAGTTTACACAGGATAGAAATAGCCTCAGCTTGAAACTGAAATAGATCCAAAGACGCCCCAGATGCAGCTTGTGACCAAAAAAGACAAATATTAAATCAAGTCGAATCAAAGACACGTTGCCACTCCACTCTCACATTGTATTTGTGTTAAGAAGACTGTTCTATATAAAGACTTTTGGATTTATAAATTAGTTATTTCATATTTTTATCTGACTATCATGTGGGAAATAACTTCCTCTGATGATGAAAGTACAGAATCAATCAACAGTCCACCTTCATTTGTTACAATCTTTCTTCTTCCTTTATTAAAGGGGCCCTACTCTACTCATTTTGAGGTGTGTGTATCAGTATGTAGTGTCTCTACTTTAAAGAGTCCTCTCCTGCTGATGTTCAGGTGTATATCAGTATGTAGTGTCTCTACTTTAAAGAGTCCTCTCCTGCTGATGTTCAGGTGTATATCAGTATGTAGTGTCTCTACTTTAAAGAGTCCTCTCCTGCTGATGTTCAGGTGTATATCAGTATGTAGCGATTCTACTTTAAAGTTAGCTGGTCGGCTCTGTTGTGATTGGTTAACTGCTTAGAGTGTATATCAGTATGTAGTGTCTCTACTTTAA
>NW_011348882.1:0-6740 GCF_000735185.1 Notothenia coriiceps
AAAAAAATAAAACTCTCACTCTCTCCAGAGGGGCAGGTCAGAAAAAAATGGCAAATGGGCCGTTGCCCGGGCAACATTAGCCCGTACCTGTGCACGTCCCTGCCTACAAGGTGAAAATGTTACACTTTTAGAAATGAAAAAAGAAAGTAATCTGCAGCAAAGTTAATGACAAAATAGCAGTCCTTATATTTGCGTACAATACAAGTTCAACAGTAAAAGTAATATAAGACAAGCCTTTGAACACAATAGTAACTATTGAATGATTGTAAATGAAACCAAAAAACAAAGCTACTCTAAATGTAACGTACAAGTAAGCATTTGCATTGGGTGCTGCATTTCATTTTTCCATACACACATGGAGATTATGAAATGTGATAACACCATGTCAATATCATCCTGCTAATGTATTTAGTAAATATTCACCTAGATTTGGTTTTCTTTGTTTATTATAATGTCTGTATTCCCATGTTTGTGTTGTTTCTATTTTCACAGTTTACCCCGAGGAGTTTTTACCAACATATCACAGTATTGAGGAAGGAGCAACAGTCAACAAAGCACGACTGGTGAGTCTACACATGTTATCAGCTACAGTAGCAGCACATTAATCAAAAGCACTCTTTGTAGAGAGGGCGTGGATCGACTCTTCTAAATAAGCTTTCATACTGACCCGGATGCCTTGTACGGATCTGTATTCCTAAATCTGAATCAAATCGTTTTCTCTACTGTGTTTATGACTTAAGAGTATGTGACAAAACGCTTTTGGTGAACAATGTTTTTCCAAGAGGCTGAAGAGATCCATTATGTTTTAAATATTACTAATTAGAATACATTACTATCCAAAACAAAGACATGGCAGTAAGGTTTCTTAACGTACTTACACAGAGTACGTGTGCCTTGTGTTGGAAAAATGTAACTCACCTTGAAGTAAACATGACTGCTTTTATGCACTTCAATTTCTCTATGGCCAAAATGATTATAACGTCAACAAACTTCTAAAAGAAAAATCACTTTCAAAAGCTTTTTTCACCTGTTATCACAGATGTAAAATAATACATTTGAACAATTATCCTAGTTTTTTTCCCCTACCTGTTTCACATATGCAACAATAAAGAAAACTTAGAAAAATAATGTTTTAATTTAAGAGAAAAAACAAGATTAAACTTAGACATTTTTATTTTCTCAATTGGCCACTCAGGGCTTCCGTAGAATAGCCTACTGTACATGCACGATATGTATCTTACACATGTCCTTTAAAGACACACCTGTATTTTAAATCATTATTCTTAACACTGTTTCTCAAGCACACTGAGAAAACTGACATTAATTAAATGTATTTTGTCAACAGATGTCTGTATTAGGTTAGATGAAAGCAATAATATTAAGTTGAATCTAATATGTTTTATTAATATCATTGCTTTCAACTAACCTAATACAGTTATGTGAAATCTGTGGACATAATACATTTAATTAAAGTCAACATTTCAGTTTTTTCAGTGCACAATTATTAAGATTACTGGACCACAAGACACCAAATGACCATTGACCACCCAATGCACAGTAAAAACACAGTACCGGTAAATGCATTCACACACACATCAAGTATGCATGTAATCTCATATGCCGTGCATGAGCGTTATTAATACCTGGCGGTGTCACAAGTCAGTGTGGAGAGGAAGGGCGGTTATCATTGTGTTTGTTGACACTCCCGCTTTTCCTGCATGGCCCACATCATATGTTATAAAGTGAAGGTCAGTCAGACACTCACGACAACACTTCCTTATCTCTGTGCAACATGTACGGCACCATGGAGGAAGAGGAGTACGAGTTTCAGGACGTAGACTTACCTGACGAGCCTTGCTTTTGTCCTCAGGCAGAGTTTAATGGCAAACCCGACTCCTTGTTCTTCAACGACGGGGTGAGGAGGATCGACTACATCCTGGTCTACGAAGATGAGGATAAGAAGGACTTTGAGAAGAGGCACACATTCCAGCGGCGCAAGGTGAGTTTATGGTTTTTATTTGTTATTATTTTTAAGCTGGGTGCTTCAGATTGGTATCTGGTGCTCACATAAAGCTTACTAAGTAATAAGTCAACTACAGGTATAAAGTAATCTACCGTAATTTTCGGACTATAAGGCGCACCTGAATATAAGCCGCAGCAGCTAAATTGAATGATGTGTACATATATAAGCCGAACTGGACTATAAGCCGCAGGTGTTTTAATGTTTAATTACCATATGTAAGGGTTCGTGCTCGAGGGGATTGTCGGGAAAGAGATGGCTGTTTGAGGAAGCTCCCATTTATTAACATTTCAACAAACAAGTTGCATATTTGCATAACGTATTCAAGTGTTACCATTTAGTGCAATAGTAGCTACAGAACATGTGCTGTGTAAACTGTACTGTATCACATAGCGTTTCAGACACACAAACTTTTCAACTTTCAAACTTAAACGGTGCGCTCCCAGCGCACGTACCGGCAGTGATCTACAGCAGCAGCGGTTTTCAACCAGTGGTACGGGGACAAACTGTCTCGCTCTCGTAATGTCTGTCTGTCTTGCTCTCGTTCTGTCTCTCGTACCACTCTCGGTTCCACTTTTACATTTGCGCGCTACCTATCTCACTTTTTCCCGGCCTCCAGCTTTTCCTGCTGGAACCCGCCGCTTAAAGGTGGGGGTCCGCGGACCGGCCATAGAGCCCATAGAGTTAAAGGTGGTGGCCGTTAGCTGTAAAAATCCATAGATTAGCCGCACCGTTATATAAACCGCAGCATCGAAAAATGGGGGAAAAAGGCGCGGTTTATAGTCCGAAAATTACGGTACTCATGAGAATAAAAATGTGTTTTGTTTCATTTTGTTTCATTTCCAAAGCTATTTTCTATGCATTATTTAGAAAGCGTGCAGCAAAAAAAGACAGGAAGAGTAGGAAAGAGAGAAATTCCACAGCCTGTTTTAAAAATATCAGACTCTTTAATAACCGTATACATTTCATTGCTCCTTCTATAATGACAATAAATATAATTCTGATCCTTCGTCTGATGTCACAGTAAGATTAGCTATCAAATCTTGTGTTTTATGAGTAGACACACATTGAAACTATTAGCTAAGTAGTCATACACACTTGGTAAAAGTCAAACAATGTTTTTATATGGATGAATACGCCTATTTGTAAAAGGAGTTTTTATTTGCAGCAGGATGCCGGTGTATGACAGTTTATTTAAGCACTTGCTAAATATTAACTGACCGTGCATACTCAGCACAGGAACTTCAATAATGCTTTAATTTTCCAGGACAGTAAATAGTTTTCAGAGAACCTTTCCTCTGTACTTCTCTTTTATTCAGCACACAGTTTCAATGCAAGTTATTCATGGCAGTGCTGGCTAGATTCCCATAGGGAAGTTATGGAAATGAAGAGCGTTACTCTGTCACTTACACAACCAAACCCTTTCCATTCGAAACTAAATCTGATTTCTATCAACACGTAATGATATATCGATGTATATAGAGATGTACTACAGCAAAAGTATTCTCCGCGTCGGGACTTCCTGCAACAACACCACGCCGTTATCTTGATTCTGATTGGCCAGAAAACATTATCAAAGATTTTCTATTGAGAAGACGATCACTACGTGACAAAAGTTTTCAAAACCGTTTCTAGTCTTCAGTATTTCCAGACAAGTGGCTACTGAAATCAATCTTACTAACTGCTGTCTGTGCAATTCTCGGCGCGAGTTGGCGGACTTTATTTGGCTTACATCATTTTTCATGGTGGGGCTAAGCCATTTCTTGGTATGGCTGTAGCCTACCCCAGCCCTACCCTGGTGCTGCCACTGGTGGGATGTATGGGGCGGGCCATTCTGCTCATGCGTTAAATGCGTTAAATATTTTAACGCAATTAATTCAAAAAATAATTACCGCCGTTAACGCGATAATTTTGACAGCATTAAATTTAAGAGAAATAACAAGATTAAACTAAGGCATTTTTACTTTCTCAATTGGCCACTCAGGGCTTCCGTAGAATAGCCTACTGTACATGCACGATATTCAGCACACAGTTTCAATGCAAGTTGAAGTCTTTTTCAAACCTGAACCTTGTTATCATCCTGGTCCAGACATCTTAAACCATCACATTAACAGAGAGTATCATTAGGTGTCATTTTACACTTTTACACACTAGATTTCAGGGATCTGTGCAGGGATTGCACAAATTAAAGACACAGCAACGTTATGACATACCCAGGTGTGTTGTTTGTGTCTGCCAGTGTCTTTCACAACGGCTTTGACAGTGAGGGATGTGTAATATAATGCCTAGATCTGCAGACCACTGTTGCAACCGTGGTTTTGACATTTTGACCAAAAAGTAAGGTGAAAATACTGCATATTTATACACCAAAGTCTACCCTGCTTTTCATTCAGTCTATTTATTTTTAATACTAGCACTTTTATTCTGAGACAGGGCTTTTCTGTATGTCAGCTTATATTTTTATATTCTTTCTTATGCTAGTTTTTGTCTTATATGTTTGTTTGCATGTATAGTTTCTATACGTAAGACTTTCATTATACACTGTAGCTGCCTGTATACTGTACATATGACAAGAACATATCTCTCTCTATACTGATAGGAAATATACATGATGGAGAATGGAGGTTTAGAAAGATGAGATGTTAACCAGGGTTTTAACTAAGTAGCGTCTTCACCACAGATCCACAGGGACTGAAGCTATTCCTCAATTATCCCAAAGCAAACTAAATCCAACAAGGGATGGAAATGACCGCAGTCTACTGCCGGCACTCCCTTTGCTTTGTGTTTCCCAACGTGGGTCAAACAGAAGTTGCTAAATCTTTGTTTCCTGACTCTTCTTACTGCTAGGAGGGCGCGGCTCACTTCTGATAATGTTAAATACTTTGCTTAAAATATTGTGTTTACATTTCCATGCACTGGTATTTCCCGTGTAATGATAACAGGGTTGGCTGAACTAACAGTGAAGGTATTTTGTCAACAGTCTCTCAGAGATGATGGACAACTTGTACTTGAGTATTTGTATTGGCTTCTATCTATTTCATTTTAATATTTAACTCTAATTCAGTACTTTTTTTGTGTGTTTTTGCTTATAGAAAAGCTGTGAAGCAGTATGCAGGATGTGGTTCACTGTAGTATTTACTGACATGCTATGACTTGCCTTTCATGCCACTGTGTGCAGTGTACATATTTGCCTATGTCACGGAATTGGAACATGTCCAAATAAATAAGCCACACATTCTTCAGGTTTCTTTAAATACATCTAATTTAATGACATTTTAAGACTTAAAATATTTAATGAATTTGTATATCAAGGTGCGATCACAGACACGCTGCAAACGGTGTCCGCCAAAAGTCGAGTCCAGTGTCTATGGAGTGTCATTTTTATTTGTTATAGTTTGGGAAGATTGAAAATCGGTCGGGAAAGCCAGCTTAGGCGGTAAAAACATCAAAAGCGGTAGACTACCGCCCAAATAGTAGGGTTGGCAGGTATGTTTTTAGGTACGGGCACCCGGGTGCAAATAGCATCTGCCTTTATAATAATTATTTTAATAATAATGGCCTTTAAAAATAAACAATGACACTTCATTTAAATTCAAAACAGCTTTATTAATCTGACCAATTTAGAAAAATGTTTTAAGATCACCTTTATATATCTCCGTCTTTCAATCAGCTTTATTATTCTCTAAATCTGTTGGTGTTTTTCTTTTAGTAATACTAATTAATTTGGGTATTTATCACCCCCTTAACATAATTATTATTTATACATATTTATTTCTTTTTATTTAATTTTAATTCAGTATATTAGTTCAATAATTATTGGGGCTGTTAAACCCAAACTGCTTTTGGTTTAAGTAAGTTATGTTTCTCTGTTTGGTTTTGCTAATACTATATGGAATCAAATAGTCTGTGTTCTGTTGTGTTTTGAAAGTACATGTATGGACAGAATAATTCAATAAACAAAACATCCACAGGGAGGATGGAAAGCATTAAATCTGATTTATTATTTTTTCTCTGCAGAGGCGGAGGGAGTACTTTGAGGCCAGCCTGATGAAGATGGGAATAGAGCTGGAGGCGACACAATCTGTGAGTAGATCACACTTTAAGATGGTTTCTCTTCCTGCATCTCATACTTATCCCGGTTGAGGATGGACCCAAATGCAGGACAGAGGTTTTGAACAACAATAATAACTCTAATTCAAGGTAAATAGGCAAAGCAGGGCAAGTCAAAACAAAAGTAACAACACAGAAGACAGAAAGTGTCCATTTATAACATACAATGAATTGACAACAATTAACAACTTGATCTTGAATACAATCAATCCGGAGGGAAAACATAGAGACAGGAAGTACAAGCAGACAAACACAGAATTATCTAAATAAAACAGGAAACAGACAGATCGTGAGACTACTTTAAAGACTACTTCTTGGTGTCCTGCTACTATTGTAAAGACAATCAACTTAAATCTAATCTAATTTAAAACCCAAGATCTCTTAAATTTCCCTTTTTAACCTAATCCAGAATACTTGTTAGACCACCCTCTTTAAGAAGGTGTTGGCTTGTGTAACCATTAGCCAATCACAAACCAAGGTAACCACCCCCCCCTCACACCTTATCACCTGAAGATTCGATCACTTTTTGTCCTGATCCATTTCTATAAAAACCTGTCTGAAAATGAGCTGATCAGATTTTGGCCACTTGATGATGTCATAACGATGTTTT
>NW_011348883.1:0-1398 GCF_000735185.1 Notothenia coriiceps
AGACGAGACCCTGGACGGAACAGGACATAGGGTTGGCAGGACCCTCAGCAGAAGAGCAGTCGGCGAGATCCCCAACGGGACAGGATATGGAGTTGGCAGGACCCCCCGACAAAACAGGTGTCGGTTGGACCTCCAACGGCACAGGACATAGGGCTGGCAGGACCCCCGGTAGAAGAGTAGTCGGCGGGGCCTCCAACGGCACAGGACATAGGGTTGGCAGGACCCCCGGCAGAACAGTAGTCGTCGGGGCCTCCAACGGCACAGGACATAGGGTTGGCAGGACCCCCAGCGGAACCTCCAACGGACCAGGACATTGGATAGGGACTTGAGAGGGAACTCGAGAGAAGCCTCGAGGGTTGACTCGAGAGGAGACTCGAGAGGAGACTTGAGAGGGAACTTGAGCGGTGACTTGAGAGGAGACTTGAGAGGGAACTTGAGAGGGGACTTGAGAAGGGACTTAAAAGGGGACTCGAGAGGGGACTTGAGAGGGAACTGGAGAGGAGACTTGAGAGGGAACTGGAGAGGAGACTTGAGAGATGACTCGAGAGGGGACTCGAGAGGGGACTTGAGAGGGAACTCGAGAGGGAACTCGAGAGGTGACTCAAGGGGGAACTCGAGAAGTGATTTGAGAGGGTACTCAAGAGGGGACTTGAGAAGTGTCTTGAAAGGGGGCTTTATAGGGGACTCGAGAGGTGACTCGAGAGGGAACTCGAGAGGTGACTCGAGAGGTGACTCGAGAGGGAACTTGAGAGGGGACTCGAGAAGGAACTTGAGAGGGAACTGGAGAGGTGACTTGAGATGGTCGGTACGCCAACAGGACACGGGGAGCTGGCGTTGGCTGGAGAGCCAACAGGAGACGAGGTGCTGGAATCGGCCGGTACGAGGACAGGACACGGGGAGCTTGCGTCGGCCGAAGAGTCAACAGGTGACGAGGAGCCGGAGTCGGGACCATGGCTGCTGGGCCCGGTACTTGAGCCGGAACCATGGCTGGAACTGGGGCCGGAACCATGGCTGTATGGGCCGGTTCTGGAGCAGGGACCATGGCTGCATGGGCCGATTCTGGAGCCGGAACCATGGCTGTGGGAACCGGAACTGAAGCCTGGATCATGGCAGTAAGGTCCGGTTCTGGAGCAGGGACCATGGCTGCTGGGGCCGGCACTGGAGCCGGAACCATGGCTGCTGGGCAAGGAACCGGAACACGGAACCATGGCTGTGTGGGATGGTACTGGAACACGGTACCATGGCTGTGTGGGCCGGCACTGGAGCACGGAACCAGATTACGAGCTGGCTTCCTGACCTTGCGTTTCTTTGAGGTCTTTTGGAGGCTCCTTGGACCTCCAAACGCCAGACGGGATCCCAAAAAAGGGTCAGAAAATGAAGACTGGCACTCAGGGCTGC
>NW_011348884.1:1392-5352 GCF_000735185.1 Notothenia coriiceps
TACTTAACACAGAGAAGTGTGTGTGTGTGTGTGTGTGTGTCTGTGTGTGTTTGTGTGTGTTACTGTCATGTGTCACATTCAGGGGAAACTCGACAATGGCTCAAGTCTCTAGACAGGCAATTGCAGGATAAATTGATTGTGTGCTTCAAAATAGTTGCTACAGTTGGTGAAAAGCACAATAATCAGAATAGTGTGAGGAGTTTGACGATTCAAAACGATAGAGGTGGTTTATTATGACGTTAGAAACAGTTTTACACATATGTAAATACAAATAATAGAACATTGCAATGATTTGCACAACTCTTATATCATGTTTAAAGCATGAGTTCTTTAAGGTTTTTGAATGATATTGCAAAAACAAATTGTGGATTTAAGAGGTTAAAGATGAACAATTATGCACAACAAAACAGTCAGATATTGAAATGCTGTACTACCTTGGAGAGTCAATAAAAGTAACTAGTTGTACAAATTGTGGAAAACCAGCGTGGAAGCCCATACAGTTCCTGAATCAGTCTAAGTGAAAAAGGCATTTCCTTTTTAAGAGATTTCTCTTGAAAGATACCTCTGCGGTATTTGGATAATTTCACTCTTTAGGTGTGTGTTTGTGGTAGGTATCGGACATAATTGGCCACAGTTAGCATAATTGCTTGAGGCACGCGTGCGACTGAGACAGTGTGCCAATTGGCGGATTACTCAGCATGATGCGTACCATGCCTCCATGACCTGCCACACGTTCTCTACAATGGACACACTTGGCACTCGCTTATACACTGGGTGGGCACAAGCAGACACATATACACCCACTTGGCAGACCCGCGGCTGGCACACTTAACACACTGCCACTTGGCATGCTCACATACAGATTAACGCACGTGCTTGGCTGTGGCCCATACGTATGTAATTGAATAGCGCGGTGTCCTGTTTTCATGTATTATGGAAGAGCTCGTTTAATTAGGAAAAAAATGAAAAGACTCATTAGAGATATGTTAATTAGCTTGCCTCTCTGCTCTCTGGAGAGCGCTGGCACCGGCACAGTGGGATGGAGGAAGAGAGGAAGGAGGAAACTGAGTCATGTCAGTCTTAAAGCAGAGAGAGAGTTTATTTCAATGAAAATACTTTTAATCAATATTACAGCCCTTATTCACCACATTTCTATATGTCGCTGAATAGTTTCTTGCCTTCCCCAGCTGCCTTACTTGAACTACTACATATTTATGAAAATCTACTGAACATAAGGATTCTGTGGCAGGGTTCAAAGTCTTTTAACTAATCAACAAAAGTATGTGGAAAGATGAGTGTTTAACCCCCCAGAGTCTGCGGTACTGAAGCGGTTCCTTTTCTTTTATTTCCTTTCAAAGTGTTTTTCCCAAAGCACTCCTTTTGTCCACTCAATGAAAGTGCTTAGTTGGCAGTTTCTCTTATTTGATGTGGAGGGAATTGGGGCTGCGTGTGTAGGTTATTGTGTGTAGGTTAGTGTGTGTGTGTGTGTGTGTGTGTGTGTGTGTGTGTGTGTGTGTGTGTGTGTGTGTGTGTGTGTGTGTGTGTGTGTGTGTGTGTGTGTTGGGGGGTGGTATGGGGTCCTGACAGTTTGTGAAGGGTGTATGGGAGGAGGTTGAGCAGCCCGTGGAATGGGTTTGGCTCTGGGCAGAGGGCTGAACAGACAGAGGGGAAGGATGGAGAGGAGAGGTTTGGGTCTGACCACTGAAGTGTGAAACTCTTATTTTGTGATTTGAAACATGAGTGAAATCAGTAATGAAATATGGTCGATAAAGGCCTCTCACCACTTCCCAATGAAATGCCCCGAGTGTGAGTGTGTGTTTCTAGAAATGTGTTGTCATTTTATTCTGAAGCACTGGGGCGTTAGATGGTGTGAGGCGGCGGACGAGGGGAGAAGAAGGTAGGGGGGAGAGTGGGGGAGGAGGATTTTCCACTTGAACTTACTGGTCTTTTACTGTCTGTATTTTTATTTCTCTGGCCCCTGTCAAGGAGAGCTCAGTTTTATGCGAATCCACATGAAATGTGTGTATGAGTTTGTGTTCATATATGAGCAAATATCTCGACTCCCTGCCTTCCTCTGTGGGCTCAGATGCCGCTACTGTTCTCACACCTTTATCATTTCATCTATTAATCCATCCTTACATGCTAGCATCAACACAACCACTCAGCCATCCTCCAACCTTCCTCTCAACTCCTTTATTCTTACCTTATCCCCCGCTCAGTTTGTTCTCAGAAAGCTGCCAAAACACACACCAGTTCATTTGAAATAAAGCCAAATATATTTGTAAATCCTATGTGATGTAATAAATATTATTGTTAGAGATATGTGAAAACTACCAAATGCTTGCCAACTATGAACAACTTGGCAAAAAGCTGCAGTAGAAGCTCAAAATGAAGAAAGCTTCATGAACTCCATTTTTTGATTAACTAAGAAAAACAACCCTATTTTCAACTTTGTGACATTGTTGTCAGTTTAATAAATTGAGGAACCCAGGGAGAAACAATTGAACATTTCATAATCACCACATTAAGCAATACATTGTTTCAACTAGAAAAAACAATTGTGGCTTCTACAAAAATGCATCAGAGGTAAAAGCAAATAGTTATAGATCGAAATGTACACTCAAAGATAACAAATAAAAGCAAACCTCCTTTGGCACATTAAGATTTTGATTGACACGAGCTAACACACACACATTGCTCACAGACAGAAACATTACTCAGCAGAACGTCTGAGGCGGTAAAATGCCTGTATCATCCCAACCCCACCTGGCTTCGCTCATCAGTTCCCCCCAGAGTAATGTGGCCCCTAGCCCCTCTGCAGATTAGCTGGAGGAGGGGTACTCACCACACACAATGGGGCCCTTTTACTTCCAGTGGAGACCTGGCCCTGAGCTCCAAACAACGCTCTCAGCACAGTGGGCGCTCCTTCTATTTCCCTTTTTCACTCAAATGCTTTTCTCCTCCGCTCCTCTGCTTTTCTCTTTCTAGCCCCTCGCTCTTTACCCCCACCCACACCCCCATGTTCTCTTCTCATTTCTTGGCATGATGAGCACAGACAGGCTGTTTACCTGGAGGGACTGAGAGAGGGTAAGGAGCGATAGTGATGATAGCTGTTGAATAAACAACCAAAAAGAAGGAGGGGAGTTCACCGCACACCATTAAAGCGAGACGCGGCGCGGTGCTGCCTGCATTTTTAACGGCTCTCGTTTACCCCCCAGCCTGCATGCAGCTACAGTGGCAGAAGAGGGTCATGCATTCATGCCATGTGCATGAATAAGCACAGATTTACCCCTTTTTGACCACTGCTGCTAACAAGGATTACAAATCTTGCAAAAGAAAAATCCCAAATCATTAGACAGGGTGTCCGCGGGGTCTTAAAAGTATTAAAGGTTGATAAATCAATTTAGCGAAAATTAAGGCTATCACAGTGATAGCCTTAATTTTCGCTAAATTGATTTATCAACCTTTAATACTTTTAAGACCCCGCGGACACCCTGTCTAATGATTTGGGATTTTTCTTTTGCAANATTGTTTTCCATAACTTTTCCAGGGCCTGGAATTAGAACTTTGAATTTCCATGACTTTTCCAGGTTTTTAATGACCGTAGGAACCCTGTATATACAGTATTGATTGTCCTTCCTCCTTATCTTCCAACCATTTGGACGCAAACTTGCTTTTCCCCATAACGATGTTGTTTAACAACCGGCGTAAACGGAGCTTCGCGCGCTCTCAAGCAGTGAGCGTGCGATGTCCTGTTCAGATGACGTCAAATCCAACGGGAGGCCATAAATAAACTACACAGAATCACACTACACACCTACGCAATGATTACATTCAGGCAGACTGTAGAATACAACCTCTTTGGACAATTTATATACTTATTGAAAACAAGCTACAAAATGTAAAATGCCCTTTAATAGCCTTAATTTTCGCTAAATTGATTCATCAACTTGAAATACT
>NW_011348884.1:5400-9525 GCF_000735185.1 Notothenia coriiceps
GTCATGGAAATGTAACCAAAGTTGCATCAAATATAATTTATATTTTAGCTAATCCCCGAAATAGTAATACTATAATGATAATAAATACTGTATCATATAGCAATGAAACGTAAAATGGCATTTCACTGTTGAGGTATTTTGCTGGTGAGAGATTTTTACAATCACGCCCTCTAGTCGACAGTGGCTTTAGTCTGTAGGAGCTAGTAAGCCTACTATTTGATTTGTTTTAGATCGGCACAACATGTTTCATATGCAGACCTTATTTTCCAGCTTACCATGTTAAAATAAAAAAAATTCAGTGGTACCGTGGAGAAAGAGTATTTTTTTTGGTCATGGAAAATGAGGTAAAGGTCCTGGAGAAGTCATTGAAAATCATTGGTGAAAAAGTGTATGAACCCTGTATAATATAGTCAATGTGAGGTAAAACTCAAAGGGGCGATGAGGTCTTAAAATGTATGGCAAGGGTCTTAAAAGGGATTACATTTGACTTCAGGACTCCTGCATATACCCTGAATTAAAAGCTCCAGATGGTCTACTCTTGTGTCTCGCCTATAAGATTGATTTTCTTTCCCCCGCTCAGTGCGACCTGCAGGCGTCCGATCCGAGGGGCAGCTGGGCGGCCATTGCAGCCCAGTGACTACTGGCTGGATGAGTCCCGTGTGAAGCGCAGCGTCCACTCTGACACCCGCTCTTTCTCCGAGTCTTTCTCCAGAGGGGGCAGCTCCGTCTCTTCGAGCAAAGCTCCAGCCCAAGCAGGCTTCCTCTCCATCTTGTTCAAGCTCCTGCTCCTTGTGGTGGTGGCTGCTTCTCTCTTCTATGTCTACCAGAACCTGGATGCAGATAACATCAACGCCCTCAAAGGTCTCCTGAACAGCGTCGTCGTCCCCCTTCAGGGCGCTGTGAAGAACGCAGCCCGCTACCTGGGCCTCGGCAGCAGCAGCGCCCCCGAGATCGCCGGCAAGTAAAGACGCAGTCTCTCATCTCCCCCCCACGCCGCCACCACCTCCCTGCCACACACACAGCACTTGGCTCACCTTCTCTTTACCCACGTGTTTTTGGAAAGAGGTTACAGATTGAATTGTAGCCATGAACGTTCTCCTCTCTGGACCGCAGCTTCCCTCACACCACAAGAGGATCACAGTAGCTTCTGGATAACACTGTTTTGTGGCAGTCAGAAGAGACTCATTTAATGTTGTTTTTAATCTGTGAATTGTTTGTGTCTATGTGCGTATTTAACCCTTGTATGTAGAAGAACAGGTGCAGGATGGAGAGGCCAGTTTATCCATGCATGGTTGTAGTCTATGAAGGTCATACTGTAGTTTCTAACTTTCTGTGCCAGGCTTTTTTCTGACTGTGAAGTGCCTGGACACTCTTAGCACGTCCCAGTTTAAGCACAAAGCAGTGCTACTACTTAACCAGAATGTTTTTGTGTTTCCAGAGGAATTTCAACACTTTCTCTGTAGCTATACATTTAGGTAGTGATTTATTATTTCAATGGTGCTCAGATCAATTCAGCTCAACGTTTTATTTTGTATTTTGTATGTGGTCCTTGCTGGGAGGAGACTCGGAGTAATCAGGTCCCATCACTGCATGAGGAAAATCTGCCCAAGTCCAGGTTAAGATATACAAAGAAAAGTGATCAGTGGCTGAACACAGCTTTTATCGTTCTAAACGGGGCTCTTTTTAATTATAAAAAAAAAAGGACTTTCTGATCCCTCCGTATTGTTATCATGATTATTTACTTTCACTTTCAACATTCGAATCAAGTTCTTAACGAAACAGCGTTTTGATTATTGATCATGTAATACTTATTTGACATTTCTTCCTGAGGGAAACTGAAGTTGCTGTGTGTGATTTATGATTTGTGAATTTCCAGCCCTGCCAGTGTGCTGATTTGAGTTTACATGCTTGTGGTTTTAGTGCTTTGCTTTCTTTGACAGATTTCTGATCCTTCAGTCCTTTACGCAGGACTGGCTGTTGCCGTGCACCACATAGCCCACCTCACTCTGCATGTGTCAAATGATGGTAGAGAAGACGCATGGAGAAAGTCACTCCTTTTGGGACAGGGGGGGGGGGTTCAATGGAGGTGATGATGGGCGTGGAAAGATTTCCGGGGCATCTTTGTTTCTATTTTGATATTTTTCTAAAATGGCGTGTTGAATTTTTTTATTGCATATTTTAAGGTAACATTTGAAAGCAATAGGAAAAACATGAATGTGATACTGAATTTTAATTTTGCTGACTTAACGAGTGATTAATTATCAGGCAGCTCCCACAATGGACAGGAACAACTAGGGTTATGTGGTTAAGGATTTTTAATCATGATATTATGATATTGTAAGCAGTGTATCATAAAATAAACGTGGCTGTTACCAGATATATTGTTCTGTGTGTTGTGTAAGGGCCGTCGGGGACGCACCAGTGATTTAAAATGTGTCTTTCAAAACATGTATACAACGCTACGAAACATTTTCCAAAGCAATCCATACTTTCAGGTAAGTTTTGAAATGTTATATTTAAAGTTTACACAAATGTCATTCTTCACAAATTAAATAGGGGTTATGTAAAGATGTGTCTTAAAGTGAAAATAACACATGCCATCTCAATTAAGTTTTTTAATCCGTTAATTAACCCTTTAAAAAAAAAGCAGCAGCACAGACATCGTCTTAAGCTACTTTATTAATAATATTTTATTCTATTCTTCTGACCTCTTTCCATGTAAGGATGTGTTGCGTGACAGCTTGACCGAGCAGATCCCCAGCCCCCCCGCTGTTCACCCTGTCGGGGTCCGAGGGGCAACGCCAACATTTAACCTATATGTTTAAAGTGGAATTTTCCAAATCCAAACAGCTCTAATTGTTTAATCTCTTAGTTTCACACATTTCAGTTTTTCAGTGCACACTAGTGTCTTCAGTCGAGTGATTCCTCCAGGTGCTGAGAGAAGAAGACCTGCTCCTTTTCTTAATGTGAATGTGAAAGACCCCCATTGTCTCTCCATCGAATACTGATATGAACGTAGCCGTGGGGCCGAATACACACACTCCTCCTTAGTAAAGTCCTCGATGCTTCAAGTGACCTTAAACGACCTGGGTCATATATATAGCATGAATGTTTTTGAGCTAGTGCATTTTTAAAACTGTTAACTAGTCATTTAGAATAGCCTTTAAAAGACATACTTAGGTCATTGGTTACCAAGTTGAGACCCAAATAAATATGTTATTTGTATGTGTTGGCAGTTTCTGAGTGCAACACATTCAATCACCAACTTCAATTGCCTGAATGATTTTAAATGAGTCCTACGGTACTTTTCATATTCTGAGGTTAACAACATGACCGGATTGTCATCAAACACTAATAGCCATTATGTATTCAATGCAAGGTTTGACCAATATCTCAGTGTTGCTGCAGAGTTGGTCAGGTGTTTGTTCTACAGTTTTCTCTGCAGTGGTTGTGCTCTAACTTTGATTCTCCCCCTGCTGGCTCAGTGGTGTCTGTGCTTCACTCAGAACTGCAGCCCGGCAGCCAGGGTCCTCGAGGCGCTCAGATTTAAGGGTAAAGAGTAAATGACTGAAACCTTTCATCCCTCCCTAAAATCCATCAGTTCTGGAGGAGTTTGTTTTTAGGTAAGAACACAATAAATGCACACTCAAGAGAACCTTTGAGTCCTGACATGTTGGTGAAAAATAATAAGTGATGGCATTTTTCTTAAATTCCAAAGTTGTATGAAATGGGATAAATGTTCCCAAAATATTTTTGTTTTTAATAATGTATTGTTTTACAATGCATAATTTAGAGCAGGGGTGTCAAACTCAATTTCATCTCGGGCCACATCAGCATTATGGTTGCACTCAAAGGGCCGGTGGTGACTTTAAGACTATATAAAAATACATATATAAATATTTAATATATATAAAATAATTTATTATATTACAATATTTCCACTACGTCTGAAAGAAGAAGTCTAGGGAAAATAATTGCAAGTCTCTTCAGTGAGAATGTCACAGTATGATTTTCAAAGAAAAACCACATTCTGAAAAAGAAAAGAAAAACAAGGGACATTTTGAAAAAGAGAAGTGGAAAAAAAGTAATTTTGGAGAAAAAGGCTAATTCTAATTTTTTTTAAAA
>NW_011348884.1:9553-102249 GCF_000735185.1 Notothenia coriiceps
ATGGTAGAGAACAACGATGGTTAATTGTATAGGATGGGTTACTGTGACGGCATGGAATTCAAAGGTGGAAGGAGTGAAGTTAGGTAGCTTGAAGAGGGAAAAGCTCCAGTTGGAAGAGAGCAGGAGACCAGTGCCACCTCCTCTGCCAGTGGGTCTGGGTGTGTGGGTGAAGGAATATGCTGTGGAGAGAGCTGCTGGGGTGGATGTGTTGGATGGAGTAATCCAGGTCTCAGTGAGAGCAAGGAAATCCAGAGACTGCAGGGAAGCGTAGCCAGAGATGAAGTCAGCCTTAGGAACAGCTGACTGGCAGTTCCACAGGCCACCTGTAACTAGATGTTGGATCGCAGTGGAGCATGTGGGATAGACGAGAGCAGGCCGGTAATACCGATTAGGAGATACACGGGGCCAGTGATAATTGCGACAAGACACATGAACAGGAATGCAGAAAATACACATGATTATAGCATGAGGGGCTAAAAAAGAAACAAAACACCAGCGATACTTAGCTCAATCAAAGTAGGATTTGCCTCCCTCGTGACTCCCGCAGGACTCTAATGTCTTCGTCAGTCTGACACTCCAGGAAAGAGCTGCTAAAATGGAACTTTGTCCTGATTGCTGAGTTGTCACAGCTGTGTGCCTACGCCCCTTTAATTAATTAACTCTACAGCTGATGGGCGACAGCCGTGCCTTCTAGTCTATTATAATGCACTATTTCAGACAAGTGTCCACTGAGCCCTGAGTAACAAGCTGATCTGAAATTTCAAAAACACAATTGTAGCTAGAATAACTACAAAACAATTATACAGAGTAGAATAAATGAAACAGAGAGGTTTCTTGACTCTCATACTGCAAAATGTAATAGAATATTATGACAATACAGTATAAAAGATTTGAGCTTTATTCTGATTGGTTTTCTGGGCACATATTTTAGTAGTGTTGTCTTTTACCTCATTACAGTTGCTGGAAAGAGAGTGAATTGTTATTTCTTGTGTTGATTAGAAATTAAGAGTCTTTTCTCATTGATGAACAGGCCTGATTCATCCATTTGTAGCGTACTCTGAAATAAAAATGAAAGCTTTGGGAACAATACCATTAGATCAGGGGTGTCAAACTCAAGGCCCGCGCGCGGCCAAATGCGGCCCACGGCGTCATTTGATGTGACCTGCATGAGCTTGCAAAGAATATAATATACAACAATTGGTGTAATTGTTGAATATTTTATTTCAATTATTTGCCCTAGACCTCTAATTTCAGATGTAATTATTTATGAATTTATTACCATAAATGATAATCCAATGCAGAGCCAATAATGTAATATAATACATTATCTTATATTTATTATATATTTATATGTATCTAGTCTTGAAGTTACAACCGGCCCTTTGAGTGCAACCATAATGCTAATGTGGCCCGCCATGAAATTGAGTTTGACACCCCTGCATTAGATGAAGACGACCCAAGCTAAAAGGTAAGGCAAGTTTATTTAAAGGTCCACTTACTTGTGATTCTGAGAACTCAGCAGCATCTCATGGTATTCAGACAAATAAGACAGTTAAGGTGTATTTCAAGACATAAATGTGACTTTTCAATCACGTGAACACAAAGGTCAACCAACACGAGAACGAGGTCAAGAGCAAGAGAAAGAATGAGAAGACCACCATCCTTACACAAAGAGAGGGGTCCTATGACCACCAGCTGACATGACACCTTTACCAGCTCCAGTTGCTGAATGGAGAGCATGAGATGCAGTTGAAATCTCTAAAATATTTACTACCTGACCTTTGAGTTCAGATTTTCTTTACAACTTGGTCAGGGTTTTGACAGAGTTCACCAAGTCAACCGACTGCAAGATATTTCTATTTCAATATAACTCAATTTAATACCTGTTTTTTGTTCATACCTTTTTTTAAATTACTACACATATTTGTATCAAAATATTTTGCCAAAACAGACATCTTAGTATAAGATCTCCTAAGAGCAAATGGATTCAAAAACATTTAATCTATTTAATTATTATTACTTGGTCAGGCGAAAAAAGATGGAAGCCTTCACCATCTTCTAATGCATCCTATGAAGTATCATGTAAAAACATTTAGTTCTTTTCAAGAGCTGCATACAAAGTTTCAATCAGTTATAGAAATTATGATTTACAATAATGACACGATATTGAAGCATGGATTAATATAAGGATAATATCAATTTATTTGAAAGCAGTTAAACTTCTAACGAATCAATATGATTCCCCATTCAAATAAACAATCAAACAAAAATGAATGTGTTCACTCTGCATGTTCATGGGTTGACATTAAGAGCCACTGCTCATCCGGGTTTAGGTCATCTTTTACTTGCATCTTTAATACCCTGAAACTGGTAGAAGAATAGTCCTGAGGTGTCTTTCTAACTTCAACAGTTTGATGGAAGGCTTCTGCCTAACAGCAATCTTTCATCCAAAGTTCTCGATGATGTTACTAAAATGTTCTGGTAACGCTGTAAATCCCAGTCTGTCCGGGTGATAACAAGTCAAACGTGTTGTAAGTAAACTTTGCATCTTAACCATATCATTATTGGTATATGCACATCATATTTTAAATAACCTTTCCTTTAAAATAATATCAAAATGATGTATAGCACATGACACTTAGACCTCAATGCTTAATTACTTATATAATCCACACTCCTTTGAATTTTCAAAGAGACAGAAGTTGTCACCTTCCTGAGACCATAGGGAAGGCCTGTTACACAGTGTCATGCTTCATTCAGTGTCTCATTATCTCACTCCTTCAAACTGGTAGTGGCAGTGTTAAAGTTTCATTGAAATGTCCTTCAGAGATCCTCTATTATCCCTGCTTTCAGCCTCTTTTTCATGTCTTTGGCATGCTGCTTGCTGAGTTCCCGCTTATCCAGTCTCTGTTGAATGGTAAACAAACAAACAAAACAATTAATGAACAAAGCTCAATAATCAGATTTCTTGATGTTGGTCATTCACAAGGTGCTTAAAAATAACTGACGGACCTCTTTCTTCAGGCAATGACGCATGGCACGGTCCACATCGTTACACTTGCCAAAGAACTTTGTGACATTGTGCTTGAGGGTAGAAAAAAAACAGATTTATATTGTTATGTTTTCTGTGTAAATGAAGAAAAAACATTGTTTAGGAGCATGACATACCTCTGTGTGGCACTGCCTCAGAAGAGTGATGAATTCGTTACACTCTTCATTGTGCAGGTGAGGTGAAAGGTCAGGATGCATGCTGAGTTAAGGTCTTACTGTGTCACTTCGGCAATACTGAAATCCACAAAACAAGAGGAGCACTGAGTTGACAATTACGATGGGATTTTACTGAAATCACTGTCATACACGTCATTCGGTGGAGGCACGTTTACCATTAAAACACACTTTATGCTGTACTCTCATGGAATAGGAATATGCTTAACATTCTCAGGATTTAACCAATGGTTATTTTCATTAATAACTTTGTATTTGGTATTTAATTGTATTGATTGTGACTACTGTATAACATTTGTGAAATCAGAATTTGAGGAAATCTCCAAATTGTCTGATTTGCCTTGCGAACAAACCAAAAGCCAAACATAGCCAATTTCAAATACACAATGATATAAAAGCATCTGGAACTTTTGATTTAAAAATTGGATCAAACAATGAATCGATTTTAACAAGGACTTATAGTTTCTGTGCCACTTTCCACCATGTCATCTCAACATTGTTATACTCAGGTAAAGGACATGTTTTTCTAAGGGATACTAATGCCTCCCCATCCCTCTCCTTCCTGAGCTGTCATTGTGATGCTTTTTTTTCCAGTGGACACTTAGCTGCAGACACACACAGAGAGAAGGAGAATATAAAACAATGCAACTACCTGCATTCACCCTGAACCTATTGAATCATGATAACAATTCAGCCTTCACTAGAGATACACTAGGTATTTTTAGTGTCTTTCACACATTATGCTACATCATGTCTACTGGTTTATTTTTAAGCTATTTGATAACACAGTGCACTGCCGGCTGCATGTAAAGGTGATACACTTACCAGTGGGGAGAGTGTATCATCTGAGAAGTCCCGGAAAACGCTGGTGAATTATCACGTTAGCTCAGTGCTAGGCCTCTGCTAACGTTAACCGTATGTAACACAGCATCAACCCAATCAACCACTTAAGATATACGTATGGCTTTGGTCTTCCGTAGAATAGAAACACAGATTACTACAATATAAGATAACTACAGTAGTCTTGAAACTGTCTAACATTAATTTAACCAACACCAACAGCAAGAACTTGAAGGACGTCTGTCTGCAACAACACTTTTGGTTTTCGTAACTGTTTGGCCGGGTGATAGTAAATTGACAATGCTATACAGCGAATCAGCGTCAGTCTTTTTTCTCAACGCACCAATGACATGCGTTCTTCTCATAAAAGGCGGGACATTTGCTGACGGAAGTTCAGAGAAGAAACAAGATATGTCCCTGCAACGTACTTCCGCTTTTACTTATGGATTCAACTACCAAAAAAACTCTCTCTGTGGTTACAAAGCTAAATACAGTGTTTCCTGTCTTATTTTATTTGTATTTAAAGGCCATGTAATGGTTTATGTAATGACACAAATGTTTGCTTTATTTGCATGTTTCCAACTAACAATATTGTTGTAAGTTTAACAAAAAATATGTTAAGAGAGATTTATTATTGATATGTATTATTGACAATATTGTTAGTGTACCCCTGCAATTGTCAAATAAAAAGGGTACATTCCCATGTACAAATTATTTTCTATTTGTGTTTGAAATATAAAAATGTACTACATTTTTGGAATTTATATTTATTTGTTAATTTATATTCAGATTGTTAAAGAATCCTTTATTTCCATCTAAACTTCTTAAACTGAACATTTTTAAATTATCAAATATTTACAAGAAAATCAAACATTTCAGAAAGTAAATTAAAATAGATTTGTGTATCACAACTTTCTACTCTTCTTCCCCCTGCTATAAATGATCTCTCAATCCCTACGGCTTACTATGACAACTTTAAAGCAACCTGACTACAAGTTCAGGAACTGCTTTTTAAAATCAGAATAAACTCGTTGTTCTAACCCCACCAAGACCAGGTACGTGTAAGTGTAAAATATGAAATCAATATGTAAACATTGGTCAGTATTAGCATTGCTATGTCATGGCTGGGGAAACGTACAGAGCCAGTTACTGTAAAACATGTAGCCTACTTAATACACTTTTGCTATTTTACGGCAGAATGATAGGTGAAATAAGTATTTAACTAGTAATCACTAATTTTTTGAATATTGTAGTGATGCTTGTTAAGTAAAGGGTCTAAATATGTCTTCCACCGTTTTGCAGATGTTCCTAATGTGAGTCATATAGGAGCAATACCACCCCAAAACCACAGAGGGCGCTAAAGGGGTCACGTGCACTATTCTTGACATATCTGATTGGTCCATTCGTGTTCTCTTTGGTAGGCGGTTTGTTTGGATTTCTTCTCCTGCTACACTGCAAGCTGTACGGATTCAACAGTTTAATTAAAAAAACGATCCAATAAAAAACGATCCAATAAAACTGCTAATATTATAGCATTATTATCTGAGGAAGGATGGATGAATCTAAGAAACGCCTAGTGCAGCGTATCATTAGAAGGATACCGGCTAAAATGCTGAAAACAACGCTGGAGAAGTGGGGCCGTTTGAACGGGGAACAGCAGCGGGCCATGGATAGCATTCAGTCAAAATGGGCGTTAACGGAAAGCCTACTCGATATTTGCGAGGTAAGCAGACACTTTCTGATATTATAGGTTCTTCTGTTTGATCAACAGTGTAAAACAGTACATTTTCGATGAAAATGCAAGCTGAAGTAGTACTGATTTCGCTTTTTTCTGTACCTAGGAAAACGAGTTGGCAGTTAAACACCTCGCAGAACTCGAGATGATTTGTAAGTAAAGTGAAACTATTTATCTAATTTGGGTAAAGGTAATGCCAAGTCCAATCCAATAACCCTTCTTGTGTCCCCTTTTGTCATTGTCTCTAGATATGATAAACAATCCAGACCAAGGGATGTGGTATGCCTTCCAGCTTACCGACCCTGGAGGTAATTCAAAATACTTATTAGTACTATGGATGGCTGGAAGTTTGCAGCTATATTCTAACCAAACACTACAACGGGTTACAAGTGAAATGTTGGTTACTTCAACCAGTCAGCTTATCTGTTGGAGTTTGGTTAGTTATAGTGGAGGGTTAATTGATGATATGGTCTTGTCGCTCATGTATTCTTTATCTGTTTGTTCCAGGGATTTAAAACATTATTGGGATACATTTAAAATTTACTTTGCAAACCCGTATTGTCTATTTAATAATTTCCCTTTTCCACAGATGAGGCTCAATCTGTAGATCTGATGCAGTTCAGGGAACAATTTAAATCTCACCTAAAAGAACTTGTGAGAGAAGTAAGTCCAATATTCCTCCTCACGCGGCAAATAAACTATAACGTTTCAACATTGAAAGATATCACCGTTTAACATCCTATATTTAAAGTATGATTTAAAAATTGCATTCAAGGTGTCCGTCAAAATAAAAAAACACACAGATGAAGCCGTTTGGATTCGGATTGCATGGGGAGACGCCTACTCTCGCCCCGACCATCTCAAACCAACATATGTTGTCCACTATCTTCAAACACCATATGTCTTTGTGACCCGTTTGACTTCAAAGCAAAAGCCCATGTTATCCCAGGTGAGGGTTCACTTTTATATAGTTGGTTACCAGGTTGTTGTTTCTTTTGTCTTTCCATTCCCGTTTAACAGATGTATGTTCTTTGCAGGCCATGGTTCTGTCCACCAGGTATCAATATTTCAAGGATGCCAACCTCAGTGGCCGGAATCTCACTGCCATTAGGGACCTGCTGATGAGGAAATATCAACAGGTTAGGTGTTTTTCAACTTTCTTTTTTTATTTTTTTCACACACACACCACACAAAGCTCTGTATGCCCAGTCCAAATATTACTTAAAAGCATCCATGTGCTAAGAAGTGTACTCCCGACACAAACATTTCCAAAATCAATATGTTATGACTTTAATGCATCATGTTGTTGAACTAGTTTCTCGTTCAAGTTAACCCATTGCACTTAGATTTTTGTTGAGGGTTCACAATACTTCCAGTGATTTAGAAAATAAAGTTGAATTATGGATTTGCTGTAAACCTATTTATTTTACTGTCAGAATTGTCATGCAATTAAGAGTACCACTGTACAGGAGAAAACAAAATTGAAATGTTTTTTGTTCTAATTTTAAGGTCTTCCCTACCAAGTATCTCAGCCCTCTCACAGAAAGAAAACAAACAAGTATGTTTATCAAATCATCATGACCAAAAGCCAGTTTTTCATATTATGTTACACATACTTTAACATTGTTTGTTTAGCTATGTATATTTGGCATTAACATGTACTTCTGGTTGATTTTTGCAATGTGATTGGATTTATTTGGCTTTCATTCTGTTTACAGACCCACACATAGAAAGAGAACAAGCTAAGCCTGCAGCAAACAGACTTCAGATGGCCTGTGAGGCCTTTGGTGGTGGGACGTTACCTCAGCTACAGTCTGCAGTTTACAAGGTATCCCGAGGCATGCTTTGTGTATTAAAAATACTTAGCTTCATCTTTAATAGCTAAGTATCAAAGTCTAGTAAACAAAATGCATGAATTGCACAGAGTCAGCATCACTCAGCATCACTTGGGGCTTTGATCATCTCATTTATGCTCTGTAATCTTTACTCAGCTGGAGACAAAGTTCAGAGACCACACCAACACACTCATGACGGAGCGAGAGGAGCCCTTCAGATGTGCTGTCAAATTTTCCAGCAAAAACCTCCTGGAGTCACTCAAAAACTGCGCATCTTCAGGTATTTGTCACAGCCATTTATGTTTTTGAAAGGAAATTATACTAACATTTTAAAATAAAAAACGATTCAATGTTTCATAATTCTGCAATTTCCATAAATGACCACACGAGGGCACATAAACACACGTTGAATCATCCCCTCTGTAATGCTCTTGTGACATTATCTATCATGAATATTTTGGTCGGTGCATTCAGAGTGTTTTCCTTAAATCAATCAAAAATAATTGACGGTCATTTGTTTTTTTTTACAGGAATTGCATCCACCCCAGTCACACCTCTGCTTTCATCTATACCCCTAAAAGGAAAGAATTATTTTGTCATCACAGACAATGGACCTGGTCCTTCCTCACAAATGCGCCAAACACAGAACTGATGGGCGACAGGGGCCGTTTCTCAATGTCGAGTATACCTGCTGCAGAGCCACTAGTTCAAGTATACTATGTCATTGAGTGGCGCCGAAGGACTGTTTAAATGCATGTTTAATGCCCAGCTCCATCATCGGCGCCACTCGATGACGTAGTATACTTGAAATAGTGGCTCTGCAGCAGGTTTACTCGACATTGAGAAACGGCCAGGAACTTGATTTTTAAAGGAGTCAAAGCATGGCGCCATGTCTGGACAACCCAGGGTTTGCTTTTATTGTTCTATCCTCAATCTCCTTGTTCAAGAGCCACTGCCCCTCCAAGATCTGTAGCAATTAATGTACCTTTATTACCCAGTTGCAAATATCTTATTAGTTGACGATCGATAATTGTCTTTTTTTTTTTTTGTGCAAGAATGTTATTTCTAGGAAATATATGTCCCAAATTGAATATAATGCTGTAACATTGTTTTGTGGAGTATCGGCTTGTGAGAGTGAACTTTAGTATTCACGCTCCTCATAATTTGGCGTTTAAAGTCAATGTCACAGGGTTTATTTAAGCTCCATTGTCTCAGCACAATGTTTTTAAAGGATACGTTAAAACTTTTTTCAGGTTTGTCTTGAAACTGTACTTGCATTCCCATATGTGCATAGATAAGTTACTGGAGTGTCCTGTGCAAGCTGGCCACAGAGAGATTATTCTCATCACAACTACAGTGTGATCAAAATACCCAACGCTCATAAGATTTAGCCATGTCAATTGAGTATTTTCCAAATGTAAAGTCTATGTTGTCAATAGCCCCCCATGTGTAACCCACAAGGACCCCTCCTTTTGTTATACGGTAGATCTGTGATACCTCCCTTTAACAATAAAATGAAAACAGGCTGTTATAATAACCATCAGTTCTCTTTGGTTCCTCTGTAGAGCTAGGCTATGGAATTGCTAAACTGATTCTATATATATATATTTTTGCTATCAGCTACAACCTACAAAAGTCGGTTTGATTTAAACAATTTCTAGAAAATGTCTGTGTGAGATCAAACTATATTATACCAACAGTTTTGGTTGAAAAAAGGAGTTACAGCTTCTTGAAAAAATGCAGTTTTAGTGCTTCAAACATAGCTTGTAAGGTGCATCAATACTACAGTGCATTAGTCATAAACATATTAAAGGAGTCAGTCATATTAGAAAACTTTAGTTTGATGGTTTACTTGTTTCATGTAAAACGGAAGCACGTCATTAAACCGGTTGTGACGTAAGATCAGCTGGTTCAGTCGTGCTAATAGTGGAGTGTTGCAGCCTTTCAGGCAAAGCTGAGGGAAGATATGCCAATGTTAATTCAATGCTGCTGCTGGAGGTCTCAGCAGAAAACAAACGGACTGTCAACATAGAAACATGGCTGCTTCTGCGACGAGCAGGGCGAATAACAGAGGTAACGCCACTAAAGACAGTCCGAGATGCCATGAAGAATCTCTGTCGCAGTCACGGGAAATAATTAAACCTACCATCACGGAGCTGACCAAAGAAGTGAGGACGAACATCCTCTGCACCGTGGAAGGATGTGGCAAGATTCTCCCCAACACACCTGCATTGAACATGCATCTTGTTAAGTCACACAGGATAAAGGTAAACCCTTAACTAAACCTGGTTAGTGCTTAACGTTAGCCTTTCGCTTAACGGCAATGCTAGCTTAGCTAACTCATTCTCGTGAAAACGCTGTCAACAAACAGGAAAACGCAAGTCATCCACAACAAGTTAATTTAAGCTGACGTGACGAACGATAGTCATGCTTGTTGAACACGAAGTCATGGTTAAACGTTTGGTAAATGTTGACTTATTCCTATGTGAGTGAATCTCCATGACAGTTGCATTTAGGGAGCTAGCTTCATGGTCACTAGCTAACGTATGTCATCAATTAATGATTGGGGTCGCATGTCATGGTTGGTGCTGAACTTACCGTATCAACATGTTTTATACAGCTAAGATTACATCTTAACACCTTAAACTAATGGACTGTTTGTAGTTTTTGGGAGGATGTTATTGGTTTGGCTAACGATAGGGTGTAAAGGGAAATCTCTTTAGGGAGTCTCTTTACATTTCAAAATATGATCACAGGACAGTACACATTCTACTTCCAATACTTAACAGACATCCAAGTGGAGGAAGCCGATGCATGTTGACCAAAGTCTACTTTTGACCCTGGCCCTTTTGTCCCCATGGCTTTTCGTGGGAGGCAGTCATTCACTGTTTCCCCTCCATGAGTGAAGTTCTTTGCTGGAAAAGGCTACATGTTGTCCTGAATTAGACTAAGCCCTTTGTAGGTGAAAACGATCGTTTGAATTAGATCTCAGAAGTAGTTACTCTTGCCAAGCTGAAAAAGTGTGTTTTTAAATGCCTGATTTGTGTTTTTGACAAAACATTTGTGGCACTATCTGTAGCTCTACTGCATCACAAGATAGAAGTAATTTATATTAGCTGATCATTACTCCTAGTTCTTACTGGCCATGAACACTAATACATTTCATACCAACTCATTCACTCAGCCCAGTTTGGATACCTTTCCTAAGTTTAATGCGCCCGCTTCGTGCTTGGCTATTGGCCTTTTCATCTATATCACCTACTTTGGCAGCAAGGAGAAGCAGAATTACACTATTACTCTGACTTACCACCGTATTAAAATGTCTCCCAGAAATAAGAAAGGACCAAGGCTATAGCCACATAAATGGCTGTGTGTTGACCCCTTAGTATCAGAGCAGTGCATTTCATCCAGTTTTAGACCACATCCAGTACTGACTAATGACTAATAATAATCTTGACATGACTCAGGCGTAAGCCTATATGACCAGATGATGTAGATGAAGTCAACTAAACACAACATTCAATGGGAGCAAAACATCTGTTTATACTAACTCCTTATGACAAACAAAATGGTGTCAGCTTTAGCTGTTCTGTTCCCTTCAGTGTTAAAGCAGACCGAGGTCACCTTGACCACTGGAAGGCGGCATTGTTTGATCGCGTGATGGGTTTTGTCTGATTCCCCCATGCAACTTATAATCAGTGTTGGTGCTTTTCTCTGTAATGAGTAAGATTTGCTTGTCTTTTCTACAATGATGTACAATATGATAACATCTGCCTTGGGACAAGAATCAGTTACATCCCACACTGCCAAGCTCTTTAGTTTCTTTGTCAGTTATGTAAAGCAGAGCCTAGATTTCTTCAAAAGGTTATGATAAAGCACATGGCATATTTAGCTACACTGAGGAAGGGAAGAAACACATTTGCGACCATCACTTTTAATCACAATCCTTTTTAAGATGGATTAAAATTGAGTACATAAAGACAACATTGTAGAATTTGAGGTATACAGTTGGTGTTGTGTGCCTTTCAAATCAGTTAATGTAAGATATATTGTAGTTCAAGTAAAACCTAAGTTTATCCGCTAAAATCTTAAAGGTCTTTAACAGTAAACTTGTTAGATTGCCATCTTAAAACTTTGTTCAACCCTTAGAATAACACATAAGCATTGTAGTGCTATTTGATGGTTGCGCTTGTATTTATGGTAATCACATAATTCATTGAGTTGTGCAACGCTCACTGTAAGCCATGATGATTAACGGCATGACAATTCTGACTTTCCTCTCTTTTGTCTTTCACCGACTTTGTCACCCTCAGGATGGTCTTATCAATCCTACGGTCAGAAAAGACATGAAGGGCTCTCAGAAGCTCTACTGCTGTCCAATTGAGGGTTGTCCCAGGGGGCCGAACAGACCCTTCTCCCAGTTCTCCCTGGTGAAACAAGTAAGCCTTTTCTCCAAGGATCTGTTATCCTGTCCATGCAAGTAATATAGCAAAATGATGAGGTTAATAGCTCCCAATGTTTCACTTGGTACCAGCGGTCATAACAAAGAAACTAATATTAATAACTAAGTACATTAACTGAAGCACTTATGTTACTTACTACTTCTACTTTATATGATGTCTGAGAGAAATAGTGTAAACTCGACTACATTGGTCTGACAGCCTTAGTAACTTTGCTAATTCTAATTTATCTTATTAAGCTACCCTGCAGTAAAACATTAAATAAGCTTTACAGCTTTCAACAATAAAGGGATAGTAATTGCATCTACAATTGTAATATAGAAATATATAATACTGAAATAGAGTATTCTGCTTAATGAGTACTCTTCCTTCCGGTAATTGAATTATATTTTGATGATACTTTTGTTCTCATACTTGAGTAACATTTTAAATGCAGGATTTAAACCAGTAACACATTCTACGCTTTTTTTCACACTGGTATAATTACTTTGTAAAATATCTGTATACTTTTTTCACTGATCGTATTGTCATACTGATATTCTGTACAAACTTTGAAGTCCACTGAGACAAATGTAACATTTGTGATATTGGGCTATATAAATAAACATTGATTGATTGATTGATTGACTGATCGCTACCAAAAATGTTACACATGTACATTTTACAGGATCAAATTAGTACTGCTAAAGTGTGTATATATATATATATACCCAAATACTTTTCTACTGCCATGTGTTGATCAACAACAACAAGCTATTAGCATTATTTATCAGCGTACCTCATATCCTCTTAGATATTTAACCAATCGCACATTGCTGAGACCAACTGTTACTTACTGTTCAAATCAAGTCACCTTCAAGATTAAACAATAAGATAAGATAAGAGGTACTTTATTAATCCCAAATTGGGACATTTTAGTTTAAAAAAAAAAAAAAAGAAGCAATTGTATGAAATGAATTTCTTGCTCATGTATCTGTTTCATTGTAGCACTTCATGAAGATGCATGCAGAGAAGAAACACAAGTGTTTTAAATGCAACAATGGCTACAGCACTGAGTGGGACCTCAAGAGGCACATAGAAGACTGTGGGAAGACCTACCACTGTACCTGTGGCTGCCCCTATGCTAGCAGAGCTGCTCTCCTCTCCCACATCTACAGGACAGGACACGAGATCCCTACAGAACACAGGCATGTACCTGCATGGCTCAGACTGATTTATATTGAAACCATTCAAATAAATATGGCTAAATATTAATTTCGCTTTCTCTCTTCTATTGTCCTGCTTTACAGAATTCCTCCAGTAAAAAAGCGAAAGATGGAGAAACTGTTAGGTGGCTCTGAAAAGGTAAAGATAAACGAGTCGACCTGTCGGATCATGTCAGTGAGTCAAGAGCTGACAGACACTGCTCTTTCTTCTCACACTACCATCCATATCCAGGACTCGGGGAATCAGAGCTCAAACCCCCGTAAGAGCCTCCAGAAGATGCTCCTCCCAAAGCCCAAGATGGCGCTGGTCAGTGTTCCTGTGATGCACCTGGCCCACCTGCCTGTCCTCCTTCCATCTGCAGAAGGGGGGACTCTGAGGTCTGTCATGCTGGCAGTGGACAGCCATGGCTCCGTCCGCACCCTTCACCTTCTGTCACATCCCCAAATTGATACAAAGAGTCTGTGTTTCAAAAATAGCATGCCTACGTCCCGCTCCAGCCTTGGGGCTATCAGCACAGGGGTACAGGTCAGTCTGGACCCTGCAGATGACTCAGCTAGCCTGGCAGGACATAGAGGAAGAAGCACCTCCACCAACATTCAGACGGACAAATCATACTTGTCGAAAATGCCAACAGGAGTAGGGGTTGGTGAGGGCCTGGCATTGTGCTCTGTGGGTGAGTCCTCTGTGTCGTCCTGCTCCCAAACAGACATCAGCGTGAGTGCCCAAGTCCTCCTGCCAGTCAGCGTTGAAACACAGACATTCCCCCCCCGAGCCAGAGCCACTTCTTCTATTGCGGCTCAGACAGACAGTCAGTGCACGAGTCAAATTCCCTGCTCCTCCTCCTCCTCCTCTCTGCCCCCATACAAAACCAGGCAGACGCAGACATATGTTTTTGTGCCACAGCCAGAGGAGAAGGTGCAGGACCAGGCCATCCTGTGCTCCGACCTATTCGACAGCGTCTCCACTCAGACCGCTCTGGAGATGGACGACACCCTCAATGCTGCGGGAGGCGGTATGTGTTTCGGGGTGCAGACTGATGAGCTCAACTCAAACAACATGGCAGATAACCAGACCCAAACAATGACCTTGTTAAATGACCTAGAAAATATTCTGTCAGACAGCATGTCAGGCCACCAGGTGCTCTCAGTGGCCTCTGCAGGCTGTGGAGCAGGTCTGGGATCTGTTCAGGAGCAACACACTGGCATAGACTTTGACTTTGAAGAGTTTCTTAATGCTGTCCACATCCAGACCCAGACAGAGGAGAGTGAGCTGGGAGGACTGGGTGGGGACACGCCTCTGGAGTCTCTGGACATCCAGACCCAGACTGACTTCCTCCTGATGGATGAACTGGACCAAAGTGAGGGACCAAGTCGGACCCAGGCCAGTGACCTGGAGCTATTTGATACTCAAACTCAGACTGACCTCAATTTCTTGTTGAACGCCGGAAGCCACATGCCCCTGAGCAGCATCTTACGACATTCAAGCTTTTCCATGAGCACTGAGTCTTCAGATACAGAAACACAGACAGATATCCCTTCATTTGCAACAGGTCTCTCTGCTCCGACTCCTCTGAGTCAGGGTGAGCAGGCCCGGCTGCTGAACAGCACAGAGACTCAGACTGTGACCAGCCAGTCAGACAGCCTGGGAAACCTCTTCCTAACTAGCAACGAAACACAAACCGTCATGGATGACTTCTTGTCAGCAGACCTGGCGTGGAATATGGAGTCTCATTTCAGCTCCGTGGAAACCCAGACATGTGAGGAGCTCTGTGCTCTCCTGCAGAACCCGGAGAAACCCAACAGCTGAAGCCCTCTTAGTGAAGCTGCTCCTGCAGTACAGGTCTCTCATGCCGTTCTGTTCCTGTGAGAGGAATCAGTCCTAGCAGTTAGCAGTCTGCGAAAATGTCTTTGAACATTCCACTGTAGACATCTTGTCCAGAGCCTTTCCAGGTGTACATCCTCACAGCTCTCCTGCACTTTATTAGCTCAATGGGCATGATTTGATAGCTCCTGTGACCGTTTACATATTTATTTGCACATTAAGTAACATATTGTTTGTGTCTTCTCTTAAATGCCAGTTTACTTCTATGTTTCAGTGTATAACCAATCTGCTTTTCACTCTGGTCTTACTTGCTATTTAAAAATAACAGATTTCATCAATGTTAGATCTGCACTAAAAAGGGATAACATCTTTAGCTGTGCGTATACAAAGGTTATGACAGCATTCTGATGTGCATTTACTGCATGAAAACAATTTCATCTCAGCTGTACAGCAAACAACATTTTGCATTGAGTTTACGTACATGTTTTGAAATGTGCATGAAGCCTTTACTTGGTCAGCACAGTAACATCATATATCTATTCTCAGCTTGCTCCCTTGTTGATAGTGGTTCATTAGTGGCAGCAAGAATATAACATCTGAATAACATCCTGTGAGCTTTACAGCCAGTGGAAAACTTGACTAGCTTTATGTTTTCCAAAACCCCATTAAACCTTTAACAGTGAACAAAGCATCGCTAAAAGCTGTTAAGAGGCATCTCTGAAACACACCATTACTCATGCAGATGTGGCACAAGTGAAAAGTAATTGTTTGTCTTATTGTTGCACACTTTTCATTGAAATGTGATTGTGAAGTTTGATGTTGTGTAAACACTCTAGTGTGTATGGGCCTCTATAGCTAAGCAGTCTGTTCAAATCAGTAAGCAGACTAAGCTGTCGGTGTCTTTGACTTATTCATTAGCTAGCTGTAAGAGTATACAGTAGCAGTGCTGTGTTACTGTACAGAAACACATAGGGGATTAGAGCAAGGATTAGCTCAGAGCTATTGTGTGTGTCCACAACCTGATTTTGACTGAAAATAACCTTGTTGAATATATTCCATCATCAGATTTTCAACCCTTAACAATCAGAACAGTATTTTAATGTATTGCTATTTGTTTCTATTATTTGGAATGTTTTGATTTTTATTGTATTGTTGCACTAAGTTACCTCACTAAACAGGCACCAGACTGTGTTGTACATGGGAAACATGCTATAGGCCTTGATTATTTGTTCATTTTGTTATCTTGGTGCCTTAACCCAAGTACTAACTTTAGTTCTGTTACATACGATTTGCTGCTTCGAAGTCATTTATTATTAATGCTACTTGTTTTGGAAAAGTATCCAACTCAAAACGTGTCATAATCCTTTAATTCTGTTCCTTTGCATGTTTAATCTATTCTGTGTTGGTATTTTCATCCTGTTTGCATGACATATCGGACTGTCCCCAGTCTTTCTCCATGGTTTCAATGGAAAGATGTGTGGTTTGTCACTTGAAAATAATGCTATGCAGCATTTCATCAAGAATCAAATGGATGATGACGTTTCACCAACGAGGCGTTTTGGGGAGGTCTTTTCTGTGTTAGAGTTTTACTCGCTACAGGGTGTACTTTAAGGGTTTTGACTCTGCAGACCGTTTACATGCAGAAAAACCTTCATAACACACAAGGGGACGGGTAATAACCGGAAAAGCATGACATGGGACCTTTAACATAATTTCTTCAAGACCATTCGACTCCTTTTTGGAAGGGTTGTTAATGCTTTGTTAGATTTAAACTGAAGAATGTACACAACATACACTGCCCAAGGTAAACATACTCTATTTTTTGCACACACCAAACGGTTCAAGAATCATTTCCCTGTGTTAATAACGATTTTTACCCTATGCTACATTTAAATAGTTCTTGTATTGAGTTAAATACTTCTTGTTCGTGGTTCCTGAATGCAAATACAGCATTACAGCTGCTCCCTGCTGGTTTAGTGGCACAGGGGAATGCCTTGCTTTAATGCAGATCTCTGTAGAAGCCTTGTCAGTCTCAAGTGTCTGTTACAGTGCTTTATTTTTCCTCTGTAGGGAGTGCATGCAGATATTTTCCCAGCACAAAATATTTGTCTAAGAGGAATTGACGTTTATGTTGCCTATATGTGTAGTGCTAATGGTTGCCTTGATTAATTGTTGATGCTACACTACAGATGTTCTAAATAAACTGCTGGAAAGTGTACGTTGTGCTACTTATGACTTTTTTATAGGATAAAAGTGGAAGAAGAAAAAACATTGCACTCAACCAGGATCAGTACAAAGGTTTCTCACACACACACATCGCTCGGCTTGCTTATCGAAACGTTCTCCTTTTTTTAAGTGAAAAAAAAAAGAAACATTTTATAAGTTTCCCTGAATGTAATGTCTTTCATCTTTTCTCCGTGACTCTTGAGTCCTGGCTTGTGCTGGATATCGCAACTCCTTACAAATGTTTGGAGTAACCATTTTATTTTGCATGCACATTCAGGTAAGACAAGAGTGTGGTCTAGTAAGTTACACCGCTGGTCTTTTGTTTATATAACAATACCACAAGCGGATCGTGGATACTTTTTTATTTAACAGGGCAGCTATACAAAGAGGTAGTAAAAAAAACAAAGTAACACAGGATCATCCCAGTTGTAAATCATGTGGCAGTAATTGGCTGTCCTTTGGAGACCAACATGACACAGTACAGTATGATCCCAGCATATAGTGCAGCACTGATAACCCTTACATAACCCAGATTCCATCCACAATTACCAGGAAGCCAACACACTGGCTGATATAAAACTAAAGTTGTCTACAATTACATTTGATAGAGCACATGCAGTTTGGCAACAGGTTGTATCTTTATATCTAGTTTTGACCTATGTGGCGGAGGTTTAAATAGTAGAAAGTGTGAAGCACACGCACAGCCATGTTTCTTATGAGGTAGTTACACAGTTGCTAGGTAACTAGAACAGCTTAATGAGCACTTGTGGGATTTGTTCATGACAAAATAAAGGTCTAAAGCAATTAAACAGCCTAACGTGAATGCTAACTTGACTGTCATCGGTATTGATAGTATGTTGTACCCGTTGTACCACATTCTCTGCAATGAGTTGTATGTCTCATACCAAATGTTGATGTTAACATTGTATGTGGTGGTGAGGCTAAGACATGATACACGTTAGATAAAATAGGTTTTTACTTGATTAATCCTGAGTTGCACATTACATGCACACAGTCTTGCCGGTGTGCAAAAGGGGTTGTGCACCTGCAGTGCCAGGGTGGAGGGCCTGAGTGAGGCTCTTTCCCATTGAGTAGCTGGTGCCGTGCACTGTGTCAGGTTTGGAATACACTGGTAATTGATACCTCCTGGGGACAGAGACACTCACAGAAGAGAACAAGTGGGGGTTTTGCTGACATGTCCGGTACTTGGTGGTCAGTGCTGCAGAGTTAGCAGGAAGCTCAGGGTTAGCAATACGGTCCACTCTTGATCCACTTTTCTTATCAAACATCGTTAAGTTTTCTTCCGGGATTTCTCCTTCTGGAGCCTTCCTTCCACTGCAGGGCTGGCCTATGACTTTTAGAGGATTCTGATGTTTTGATATAATTGGTGGTAAAAATGTGAAGTTTTTAATGGGAACCACCATGTTGTTTGGCCTATGTCTGTGTCTTTGAGGCTTAGTGTGCCTGTTCTCTGAGTATCTGGAGGGTAGATGGTGATGCTGCAGGGTCTCTCTGAGCATCCCTTCCTTTTCTGTCTTCTCTTTGTGTAATAAATTAGACACGGGGTCCTGCATTGCACTGGGGACAGGCCAATCTGAGGGGTCTTTCTGCAGAGCTGCAGCAGCAGGGTTAATCCAGTATTCCGTCGGCTGGTTTAGTGACATGGCCTTCTTAAAGCTGTCATGCAGGCCCTCTTCAGACTCACAGTGTTGCTCTGCAATGCTGGCTGAGCTGTCTGCTTTAGGGATTGTCGGTTCAACATACAAGGGGGACAGGGTCTCAGCCTCCTTAGGCTTCGGTTTCTTGTATATCTTCTGATTCAAAAGTATGCAGCTCAGTGGAGCAACTCTGGCCCAACCATGAACCTGTTGTCAAATGAAATATAATGTTAATATAAAAACAACAGTTGTGATATGTTTAAACCGAAAACCGACAAAGATTGCTAAGTCAAATTTAAAAGTAAGGTAGTGGAAATTATGCTAATATTGTTACCTCGTTCCTATGTGTATTACATAATATCATGAACAAAAGATATGCAGGATTTAAAATTAAGAGAGCACTGTAGCATTATCAGTTTCTCTGGTGTTATTAGTTATAGGTGTTTAAGTAAAATGAATGGTTTTTATTTTATTCTATAAACTACTTACAAAATGTCTCTGTTGAAAATCAACAGACACTGGAATGGAATGGCTATCATACATATAGAGATATCGATTTAAGAACAATTTGGAATAGTCTCTTATTTTTTTCCAGAGCTGTATATAAGGGATACATCAACATGTGGAAATATAATTATTTAGACATTTAAAAGTAAACGTTTATACGATAGTTATTCTGATTTTAACATCATGTTGACTCCTGTGTTAGAAAACACTTACTCATGATCAACATACACTGTAATATAATTCACAAAATCAGATTAAGGCAGGCAGTAGAAAAAGGTTTGAAGAAATAAGATACGTACAGCTTCTTCCCAACCAGAGTAACAATGATACTCATGGGGCTCCAGTTCGTTCATGAAGACCTCCTCACTAAAATCTAGAAGGGCATCAGCATGTCTCCTTTCTGGTGTCTGCTCCCCCACTGCCTCCCCCTGTGTTGAAAGCTCCTTGTCTGATCCATTCACAGATGAGGTATCCACTTCTTTTAAAGTCGACATTATGTAGTTAACTCATGTGCTTCATTGTGAAATCTAGACAGAGAGAAAAAAAAATATCAGAAAAACAGGAAAGAGCTGGCTCAGGCTACATTTAGATGTTACACTTGTACTTATTTTGTTTTAAACTTCACTCACCAAAAGGAAGACATCTGTAGTCCCATTAAACGCATTAAACGGATTTGTATAAGTATTCCCATAGCAGAAAGCAGCATTCACAGATAACTATCGTGGTGATCTGTCTTTCCGGTCCACAGAGTTTTCCCAAACACAAGTGCAGAGACTCTGAATGCCATTACAGACGAGCTGCAACGACGTCGTCATAGCAACCCGTAGAGGCAGCACGGGGGAGATGTGACGTAGAGAAAAGGGGAGGGCTCCTGCTCCCCATTCAGATCAATTATTACTTCCCTGGTAAGCCAAAAATATTCAGTTAAACTCTTATACAGTACAATATATATTATAGTAAAACATAAGAAAACTGAGACTTATGTTAGGAGGCTGCTCATGATAAACGTGATTCATTATTATTATTATGAATGAGCCGAACCGTCCTAACACAGAACATGCCAACATTCAATAAAATGTGATAAAAGACAGTTATTTTTGTATTTTCTGTCAGCATTTGGGTCTCTCGTGTAGTCGTGTTACAATTTGAAAAGGAGGAAGTTACTGGATTGTGAAGGAGGAAACCACATTGGTAAATTGCAACGTTCACTTCTGCACGTAGAGCAATAGACGTCACGCAGGCTCACGTCACTTGAGAGAGAACCCCACATGATGTGAGGGACGCTGCCGATGGGAAAGTGTTCTCTTTTTTTGTATTATTTATTTTCAATGCGTACCAAGCGATGGCATATATTCTTCACAACCTTAAAATACAAGATCTGCAATAGTTGGAGTCGCACTTTGTTGGTGCACGCACAGCCACGGCTTGGTTTATTGGTCCAGAGCAGCACAGTGTCGACCTCTGACGCAGCCGGAGCACCTATCCGCGAGGGCTCTATCTCTCCACGCCGGTCTTTTTCATCACGACCACTTCGGATCTGCAGTGCATAATCTGCTGTGTTTTATGGAAGCGGACTCTCTGCATCCTGTCGTTGTCATGCTGCCCCCAAAGAACTGCCTTCCCAGGAACTACAGCTGCATAGCCGGACTGTTCGGAAGCCTGGCATCAGCAAACCCGAGGCTTGATGATGGGGAAGATTTTGACATGATCAACGATAACTGTGTACCTACCGATAGCCCCGTGGTGGAAGAGAGACCCCGGGGAAGAGAGATCTGCCTGAAGCCTCCACAGAGTCCAAATCTGCGTCGGAGATGCAAGTCTCTCCCCACACCCACAGAGAGGGCCAAGTTAGAGATCTCACGCAGCAGGAGTCCAACCAGTCAGAAAAGGGTTCGGTTCGCCGACTCCCTGGGCTTGGAGCTCATTTCAGTCAAGCATTTCGATGATACAGATGAGCCAAATGTGCCTGAGCGCATTTTGGCCAAATTACCCAAAGGACACCTGCACCTTACTCATTTGGACACAAAGTTCCCACGTACTCCTGCGCAGCCTGTATTCATGGAGTTGCAATTCACCAACCCAGGTACACTACCCGAGTTTGAGCTGAGAGTGAGGGAGGTGCACGTCTTGTTAGAGACAGTGGAGGCAGATGAATACAACCTTTCCGGGGTTGTGCGCGTGTTAAACATGGCTTTTGAAAAGAGCGTCTCTTTGCGGTATTCCCTTAACAACTGGATAACATTTATGGACAGCCTGGCTTCCTATGTGCCAAACTCAAACAACGGTGACACCGATAAGTTCCGTTTCAAGATCGTCATGCCTACTTACCTTGACAACGGAGGCACGTTTCAGTTTGCAATTAAATACTGCGTCGGAGGGCAAGAGTTCTGGGACAATAATAATGGGAACAACTACAAAGTGAAGCGTCACCGACTCAAGATGTCCCCGCCGCGAGAATGGGAGAATGGATGGATTCATTTTATTTGAGCTTTGTCGTCTTAAGTGGCACACTGCGTGCGTAATTTGCGCGTAACTGATCCCTGGAAACCTTAAGTATGACTGTGGCTTTTTTTAAATGTTTTTTTTTCTGCCATTGCCAGCTACATGCTGTGACCATCGCTGTGACACAAAAAATTCTACCACAATAATTCAAATATTTGTCCCGCTGCGTTAACAGATCGAGTGGCGAATACTACAGCATAAGCCTTTGATAGGTGCCTGGTTAGGGATGCTCTTTGATCATTTGCCTTGATTTCAGGGCTCTCTTTACAGCTTGGTGCCCTTTGGGAGGGCATGTTCACGTTATGTAATATAGAAACACGTGCCACGGAAAAACGTGCCAGGCAATGCCGACTATAGGCATCACAGTCCCTGTTAGGTGAAGCTGTTAAATGGTTGGGGGCAAGGAGCTGTTTCAATTAGTTTGCTTTGCATGCTTGCGTGCGTGCATTCATATTGGCTTGATGGGAAGCAGAAAGCATGGCATCTTGGCTGATATGGATGCCAAGATAACCTAGTGCATATTCATCCAGCATTCTCCTGCAGGCTGGGAGAAACACACCCACATTGTCTTACTTGACAGACAGAAAGAAGTGGCAGGTTGTTTTATTAAAACATTCAATGTATGATTTCCCACTGTCATGCCATGGAAAAATGCCTTATTTTAAGCCATGATTTGGGAAGTTGTGCATTGAATATTGTACAGTATTCTCTTTATCAGGCTTGAAAGCATTAGATTACATTTTAAATAAGGCCCTTTAGGTACTGGGAATCAGTCAGTGTCCATGGCTTTCAATCCAGGGACACCATACTTAGTCATAAACCAGCAGCATTTGCATCTATCCCAGAGCCATTTTATATTTTTGCTGAATAACTGTTTTGCTAAATTCGAAAATCAAGAAACCCTTACCAAAGTTCAAGACTATGAAAACGTTTTATTTAATGATTAAACCATGAAACATATTCCATCAAATCATAAACGCTGTGTTTATAAAGGATGAATTGCAGTTATCCCATGCTGTATTGTGATCAGAATTAACAACTTGAGTGTGGTTTTTGTACCACCAAAGAAAATATATTTAGTAGCAATGGTTGCAAAGTAAAATATACCTCATTACTAGCAGACCTTTTCTCTTCTATTTCAGGTAGACCGTTTTAAAACAGATGTTATTTTCACAGGAATTATTTTACAATGGATACATTGAATCAGAAAAGAATTATTGCAAATGTGCTGAATCAAAACACAATGTGTAATCATTTTTAATGTTCTTTATTCATGTGTAACTCTGTTTTCTTAGAGCACTGTTGTTTATAGACAAAGTAGCTATTTCACAAATGACTGTATTTACAGGGCTTTAAAGGTACACGATAATATCCTCATTCGCCACTGTGCAAGAATAGAGCTGCTCCTTAAATATTTTGAACCTCCTGAGCCTGATATTTCCATCCTTAGATGGCAAACTGTAATCAAATTACTTCATTTCCAAACCATATGCATAGATTGGTGTTAAACAACCAGTCTGATATCTCCATACAACAGCAGTCATACATTTTATTTTTTTTATCGGGTAATCTTCCAAACTTTCTTCCGAACATTTCTGATAATGTACTCTGTGGCAAACAGGCTATACTATTTGAAAATGTCAATATTCATCACGCTGATCTTGAGGTGTATGATATTATTTATGTTTTTAGTGTAGAAACTTGATTTCAGATCAGCAAGAGAAACAACAGACGGGATGTTTTTAATTCCAGTGCTCTGACTTTAATCTGAACAACACTTCTGTGTTCTGTGTTTACATCATCTCGGCATCAGAAGGAAGCTTTCCTTTAATGAGGCCATCATGTTGGGATGGGGATAAAGACTCTTCCTGTAACCACTTAGTTTTTGGAGCAGTTCCACTGTGTTTCCATCAGTATTGTTTGTCTATAAATCCAACACGGTTTCTGAAGCTATACCTGTTGTTGTTAGAATCGTTTTGCCAAAGTGAGAGGTGGCCAGCACTGAGGTCAAATGTTGCTTTCTCTACTTTTATCACATCTAGACCTGCTTTTTATTTATTTCAATACACTGTGGATATAAAGATCTGGCCACAGCAGAGCTTACTGTGTGCTATGTTTTTAAATCAGTCAGTATTTGCATATTGTCTGCTTTGGCCTGTGTAAACTTTGTTCAAGCCTTGATGCTGTGCAACACCAGAAAGCATTAACTATCCAGTCTGACGTGGGTACTGAGATGCATCAATACCAATTAATCACTGCCAAAACAGATTGTGTTTTTTAGGTTTTAACGTTGGGTTTTAACAAGTCCTGACAATATTTGCTCGGTCAATTAGTTTGAGATTACTTGACATAAATGACTGTCGGAATATGATCCTTTCTCCATTTTTCATCCAATGTGACTCTCTGGTTAAAGTTTACAAAAGTTTGGAAACTCTAAGATAGCAGTGTCCAGTTTTAGGCTTGTTAATCCAACACTGCTGTTGTTATTGGTGCATCCCTACCATAAAGAAAACGAAGGGCTTCTGGTCTAATTAGATTTTCACCTCAATGTCAACGTAACATTTTGCATCCGATCTCACTGATATTTAAATATGTATGTAAATGTATTAATGTTTCATATTGAATGTCTTCCTGTTACTATTCTATGTTGTGTGTATTTTGAAGCATTATGAAAGCAGTATTGAGGGAAGCGAGAGGTAAAAGTCTGTGAAGTTGGAAAATAATATATTATGTGCCCAACCAAATTCTCAAAGCACACTTACTATTAGATTTAATTATCAAACCTTTATTAAATATAAGTTAAAATAAGGCTGCTTGTAATATTGGTTATACCAATCAATGCAATAATTTGTCTCAAAAGAACGTTGTGAGAAAGGTATTGCAGAATTTCCCTAAAATAGGTACCAACATGTGAGCAATCTGAATGAAATGAGTACTTCGGAAACCCATGTGCACAAATATGGGTGTGCAATGCCTTATTAAAAACATTTTACAAAGAGACATGAAGCAAGATGGAAGAATGCAAGTGCTTGTTTGTCGAGAAATAATGTGATTTCTAATGGGTGGAAATATGTGCACTGTAGACATGACAAAGGGACAAATATGTGCAAGAAAGGGAAAGCAAGGTGCACTTTGATAGTAGATACGTTTTGGCATGAATGACGTATGATTGTAGCTGACACTGAGTAGACTTTGTCAAAGCAGGTCCAATGCACTTTGAGTGGGAACAAGGAAAGGATTATGGCTGAACGTCACTGTACATTATAAATGACATATTATCCATGCATAGCTACTAACCAAGATGTTTTTCATTCTTCTGCTCTTTTCTCTCACTGTGAAAAGCCTCAATCACGTCTGTTGTATGTATAGCCATTGTATGACATAGAATTTATTTCAGTGAGTTTTGTTTTGTGTATTCTATGCAACCACTTCCATTTGTAACACCTAAGTCATCGGACTGTGTTAATCTATATTGTGATCTGTCTTTTATTTTGTCTCTTGCAGTGAACTTTATTATTAACCATGTTTGCATGAACAACTGTGACATACATTTATTTAGTTTTCTAATGTAACCTATATTTTGTTAAAACAATGGTTGATAAAGACATTTGTGATGGAAAAAATTACTCTGCCAGTACTTGAAACTATCAAAAATGTTATCTCAATACCTTCTAGCTCCTAATTGTATTGCTTAATGGTAATCAATCAATAAATCACATCTCTTAGAATCTAGAGAAACTGCACTGTATTTATTATAATAATTTAAATAAGATATTAGAGTGCATGTGTTATAATATGCAGGGCTGTTCCTGTGTGTGTTCCCGAGGTGTCTGACTTAGATCAGCTGAGCATCTCAGCTGCTGCTGGCGCCCATTCATAAAGCAGCACACTGCAGAGGGCTGCAGCCATCGCCATTGTTGTCATGGCTGCGGAAATGTCTTTGAATTGATCACAGTCCGACACCACGCCCCCTTTCTGTTGTTGGAATGGGAGGGGTTGGAGCCAGAGAGCTGAGCAAATGTGCAACACACAGCATGTAAAAGATGGGAAAAAACACACTTTATTTGACCTTTTTTTGTTGTTGTATCCCCATATACATATAAGAATGCCCTCATGGCTCAAAGAGTAAGTGCATATATTTAACTTCAGACAGACTTAATGCAGCTGTGTGTTCAGCTTTACTTTAATCAGCTGTTAGTAGTCTTTTAATCATATATTAGATCTGAACATTTTTAAAATATCCCCGCACTTCAACATCTTAGATGCTCAACCGATGCATTGAGTATATCCTCTAAGATTCATAGCTTATTTGTGTTTTCTTTTATTTCAATTTATTTCTGTGTTAGTGGTCCAAATAATATAAATATTATAAATATAGCAAAATACAATAATTTTGCAATCTCTTTACTAAAGCTCTAAAGCTCTCTCTAAATAGCGAAGGCCATTCTCATATAATAAATATTTAGCCAACTGGCAGGCAATTAGATAAAGCCACAGCATAGAGCACATCGACAAAGCCTCCAATTCTTTCATTCACTAATGAAAGAATTGGCTAATAACGGTACAGTGATTTAATGCGATCTTGACTGATGGAAAGTGAAGCAAAGTTTTGTTTGTGGAACACAACAAACATGCATTTACAGCCTATCCACTTATTGGAACACAATGGATATGTGCTGCATTTGAAGATTACCCTTGCATGTGTGGCAGGTGTAGTTGTTTAGGTGTTGTATTTGGGAGCTTATGTGTTAGGAAACACAATCCTGCCTAATCTTCTTGTTAACCTAAAGCAGTGATGAGTGATGTGTTGACCCCCAGTCAGAGGAAGTTCAGTTCAACGTTGTTTACCTATAGTTCTGTTAAAGGCCTCCTGACTGTTTCTAGCTGCTCTGTATTCCAGCTCAGTGCTTTCAGAAACCAGTCAGTGTGAATCCATGAAGCCCGTCAATACAAATCTGCTGTGAGATCCCAATTCAATTCTAAACTTAGAGCTACTAAGCAGTTAGATTGAAGCAGAACATGAAATAAATCCCCAGAATACAGATAAAGAGAGATTCTCAGTGAGTGGTGAAGCAGGGAATTAAGATATTCACGGTTGGCTTTTCCTGCAACGTGGTTCATTTATCTTCTGTGGATTTATTTCACTTGTAACTTTCATTTGATCTCATTTCTATATATTTGACTTTTTGGTCGAGTGTGAATCAAGTCAGTCAATATACAAAGGCAAGTGTTTTGTGTGCTTGCCTGAGTAAAAACAAGCTGTGGTAATTAGGAAAAATTGTCATGCTGTGTAACAACAGCTGCTTATGTAATGTGATGATGACGTTTTGATTGTTCTCTCCCTCCGGGGTCTGGCTTTATTAAACTGCAACCACAGAGCCATTTTCCCCACACCTGCGTAGCTTCTAATCCTAAGTGTGTCCTACAGCTCTAATAACGTGGTCAAGTCGCCGTAACACAAATAGGTCTCACGATTTCTAGTTTGAAAACTGAATGTGGGGCATTTAGAGAAATGCTGTGACATGACATTAATCCTGACTCAGCAGATGCCATGTAGAGCTATAGCGTAGGGAACAGTCACAGCCTCATCTCAGTGAGCACTGGATCTGAATAATTAATCAGCTAAAAGGTCTTGACAACTTTGGAAAAGTAATGTTGTTGTTTTGAGTTGTCTACGTAGACAGCCCACCAAAATGTCTTCCTTTTTCATTTCACTGCAGCTTCTTCTTTTACATCAATCGTCTTTATTCCCCTCAGGGTGAAGCAACCATTATGTCGCTTTCCCCAAAACCTGTTAAAACTGAACTTTCAAAGGACAGAGTTTCCTTTATACACGCACCCTTCACTCTTTCACAAAAAGATGGAAATCACGTAGGCAGGAGTCAGACTGAATCTTTGTCAAACAGCCTGCTCTCACCTTTCCTTTCCTTCCCTCTTTACAGCACATTTCTTATTTCCTTCTCCCACCTTACTTTATTTTCATCTTCGAAATATTTTTTAGAATTTTCTGTGTTTATTGCCATATATAATATTTATATTTGTGTTGAGGTATTTCATCCTATACATGATTATGGTGCTGCTACTGTACCTCACAGTGATGCATTTTCTTTAAAAAAAAAAAAAGAAAAAGCCAAAGGGAGCTCAAACATTCACACGCGAAAGTGTCTCATGAAATATCCAAAGACCGCAGAGCGTGTTGTTGTTTTTAGAGTTTTATAACGGTTCACTGAGAGATAGAGGATCATGAAATGTTGATGAAGGTGGAAACCCAAGTTGCATCAGGAAGTGCAGCGAATTTAAGAAGATGCAGGTTTAGCTTTTGTCCCATTCATGTGAAACCCTATTAGTAGATCAACAGACAGCTCGAGAGAAACATAAGCACACATACAGATAACCAAACCATCCTATTACATTGGGCGTATCTTTATCCGCGGGGTCTTTCCGGACATGAAGCTCTCAGTGGAAGTATGCCAACACACCATATTTAGACATGGTAAAGAAAACAGGTTAGGGAGGAAATGCTTTCCCAACAAAACAATGGCCATGTACCAAGGCTGCATACCAAAGTTAGTCAGATAAACCTAATGTGATTTATAACTTCCTCTGAGTCACAAAGAGTTGACCCATGGGTTACAGATGTCCTTTTTTGAATGTTGCTGCAATGCCTGGAAAAGGCACAGAAAACTGCAATGATACTTTCCCCTAAAACAGCTATATTGCCAATATGTGCATTAACCCAATCAGATTGAATGTGAAATCAATCTGACTTTGAAATGTATTTCCTAGATCGGAAGCCCCCCTCAGCTTTATAGCAAGATTTAGCTCATTGTTTTGCTCTCCAGCCTGACATTTTACTGTTTTGATTCACTGTCACCACTCGGTGTAGTTTTTAACTGCTGTAGAAAGCTGTTGTTACATGTACATTACATGTTCATCACCAAACAGACAACGTTAGCGACTAGCTGGTAAATATTTGTCGGTTAAAGGTTTCCCTCAAGAGTTGATAGAGATTGAATATGAAGCTAAACTGGATAAGTGAGCATCACTTGTTTACATAAATGTCAACATACTTACTCTTTAAGCATTACATTACATGTCACTTGTTAGACGCTTTTATCCAAAGCGACTTACACACATTCAGTACTGTGGACAATCCCCACAGGAGCAATTTGGGGTGAAGTGTCTTGCCCAGGGACACAACGACATGCTGACTGCAGTGTGACTCGTACTTGCTATCCCCTGATTCGAAGTGCAGCACACTATCCACTGAGCCACAGCCGCTCTCGCATTAACTATTATATAATTGATGGTATAATCTAAGTTCACCTGCTGATGTTTAACCTGCAATAGCAGTCATGCTATCCACCTAGCTATTCCAATTCAAGATGCATGAAATGGTATACGCCTGATATTGCAAAACTGAAATGTAGTTGGAGAAGCAGTTATCTTGTCCTGTGTGTGTTGTGAATACAAAGAGCTGTAGAGGCGGTTCTGTCCACCTTTAATAACTCTTTCCTACTCATCTCGTGACCTCAGGTCCACCAAGCCTCCTGTAATAAAACCCCAAAGTTCTGTTTCATAAGAATACAGCGGGAGATATTGCTCTGAATAAAACAAAAGGATTAGATAAGAAATTCCTTTCTTATTTTGAAATTGTAATCTCTTTCTTTTCCTCCATTCTCTTCATTGTTTTCATTTTCCATGCTCTCTTCTCAACGCTCTCCAATGACTGAAATGGTTCTTATTCCCCTCTCTTCATTGCATACTTCTCCTTTCCCCTCTCAACTCACTCTGTCCCCACTTGACCTCTATGCTCTCACTGTCCTTCTGGATGTATCTGATATTCAAAGCAATGAGCATTCTGACAGCTGAAAAGTGCATTTCTTGCAGTGGCACCAGTGAAGAACACTGGGCCAGAGGCACACTCTTAAATAATCCACACATCCAGATTGTTTCCACACTCTCGTGAGCTTTGCATCATGTCAGTCTGACCTAAGATGGATAAACAGAAAGACCATCTTAGTCGGCTATGGGGACTTAAATAAAAAGCTCACACACCAGTACATTCACTCCCACGCTGAAGGACCATGTGACCAGACGAGATAGTCAGTGGAACATCAAGCATCATCAGTTCCCAGCTGACAGGTCCGTCACTGCCGCTCTAAAAAATTGCCTGTCTGTCACGCCAAAATAGGTAATGAATTGGGGACATTTGAAGAGCTTTCTCCTCAGACAAAACTGTTGGGACGCAACGCAAAAGATGGTAAATGTTTTAAAGCCATAGTCCTAAAGAGAGTAAATATAGCTTCCTATCAGTTGACTGTATATATATATATATACTACATAAACTACATGGTCTATTTTTCGAAATACAAAAGCATTACTTTTTTTGTTATTGTTGAACTTCTTATATGCTGTAATAGCAGTGTCCTGGTAAGGCCTTCCGCATTAATCTGGCTGCAGGAATGTGTTCCTGTCTAGGCACACATGACTGATGTTGGGAACTGAGGTTGAGTGATAAGGCCTGGCTCGTAGTCTGTGTTCATGTTCATTTCAAAGGTGTTGGATAGGGTTGAGGTCAGGACTGAGGTGTAGAATACTATTCCCTATATAGTATTAATATTTCCCTCAGTTGGATCTTAGGGGCATAACCATGAGAAACAGCCACAGACCAACACTATACAGACAGGGGTGGAAGGTTGTGGTTGAATGTTGAATGTAAGAGAGGGGAGCTTACTTGATTGGATAATAGGAAGGATTTGCTTCTTGGAGTTTAGGAATAAATAAAAAATGGAAGTACAGGATCCAACCTGTGTACCTAAGATGTGTCATGAATGGGAAAGAGTAAATGAAAAAGTCCTGACTGAACTTTCTGGAAGCTTTATAGAATATTAGAATGTCAGAGTGTGTTAAGCTCTGTGCTGGTTTGTTAGGCATGACATTTTTCAGGATATGCACCCAATCCATTCTGGGACAGACTTCAGTCCCCTAGGTAAAACCATCCAATTAGATTAGCTTTTTGGTTCATACAAATACATTGTGTGTACATTAGTGTGTCTTTTCAGAGTGGATTGCGGTCTGCCAGAGAGAAAAAAGAGAGAATACACTCAGCAGCAAAGAAAAAGGTCACCATTAACTGAACAGTGCTTAAACAGGATCTGTGTGTCTCTCCAGTGTGTCTGTAACAGGAACCAAAGATGCCGGTTTGTCTCTCACTGTTTACCCTGTTTACCCTGTTTACGCTGGGTGACTCAAGTCCCACAATTCTCCATTCTCACCATCATCACCCCTGCAGGGCAATCGTGGGCTTTTTCAACAGGAATGACGTCACTGACTCTTACCCCCACCCTTATTTCCAAAATAAAACCCTGTCTGCTGTTAGGGAGCAGGACAGGGCACGTGAGTGATTCAGCAAAACGTGACTGCTGTCAGGTCAAATATTTGTTAGCCTGTTAGTGGGCTTCTCTTCCTGAAAATGGGTGCTGGAGATGCACCAGGCACGAAGAAGCGTTCATGGATGCGTGAACATGAAAATACTGAAAGTTCATTTTCGTATAGTATACACATCTGTGTGGCTTAGGGAATGCTGTGTGTATATTTAGGATGCCCTCTCTCTCTGTGTCTCTCTGCCTTATGGTAACCTGAATCATATCAAATTGCACCCTGGTGGCTACATCTCTATGAGCCCTGTTGCCTTTGGGTTCACTGCAGAGCACTCACAACAGGTCTCATTAAATAATGATGTAGCTGGACCCCTCACACACCTCTCTGTGTGTCTGGCTTCTATCCCAAAGCACTCTCTTATGTCTCACTGACCCCCCCCCCTCAACCAGAGACAGGTCACATGGAGCGAACGTGTGACTGGAGGCGCTGTAGCCTTCCTTCACCAGCGGCCCTTAGCTCACGTACGTGCCTGGGTGTCATTTCTTTATGAGTCTCAGTGTGTTTCCATTTGGTCAATTTGCCTAGACTGACAAAGCCAATGACATGTTTTAAGATTGGACCATCAGACTCATAATTTCAATACAACATTTGTAAATGTATCATTCTTGACATCTTGTTTTATTCTGTTGTCCTGATACATTATCATTAGATGCAGTACTTTTTCCTTGAAAGGAGATGTAGACATAACAAAATGTGATTATAATGCTGGTTATGAGCCCTTAACCCCATCTGTAGCACACATCCAGACTGTGGAGCATATGCAGGCCTTCGTCATGTGTTTATTTAAAGGTTGTTCAGGGCCTTGCACGTGTGGGAGGAAGTGTATCTGTGTGATGATGAACCTATTTGATTCCCTTCATGCTTAATCTCTGCTGCCCTCTGTTGGGCAAACGCGTTAAGAGAATATTTGCTTTCCAGTGCTACAGAAAAGGTTAACTACTCCTCAGTGAGACTGTCCTGAAGGGGACTAATCATATGTTGCTCTCATGTAAACACAGAGCTAAATCCTCTTAAAGTGGTGTAAATCTTCAAGTTAGGTTATTAAAAGAGGCTTTGTTTGGTGCCTCATCTAAGGTATGTGCTTCTCATAACCTTCAAAATGGTCTCATCTGTCAAGATGCTCTACAGGTTAGCAGAACAAACCCAGAGTATGAGCCTGCTGCCACAGAGAGGCAATGGCCCCTGTCTCTGGGGCCCAGTCATCAGAGACAGCATCACTGCCTCCATCTGCCTGAAGGACACAATCTCTCTCCTCTATCACCCTCTCACAATCCATCTGCTCTCCTCTTTTACTGTGTGTGTGTGTGTGTGTGTGTGTGTGTGTGTGTGTGTGTGTGTGTGTGTGTGTGTGTGTGTGTGTGTCAACATGACCATTATCACCATCGGCAGGCCAATCACACACATATGTTGTCGGAAATGGACTGTTATGTATGTTTGTTATAATTTCTTGTTTGCATATTCCTCAATGTTCTTGCACACACTAATACATATGTAATGATCTCACCTGCTGTGATGTTGCAGATGCCACAGACATGCCAACATAAATGTATGTAGAACAGCACATTTATTTCGGTTTTGCAACAGCATACAGTTGTTGCAGAGTGTGTATCATAAGAAGTAGGCAATTATTTGCGGTAAATTACAGTGGAAAAAGCAACAGTTGCTAAATAAAAGAACAAATAATGATTTTTTATGTATTTATTTGAACAAGGACCATGCATACAAAAACATTAATGAGCTAATTTGAGCTAATAGCTCATTTCGATCTGCAGTGCTTATCACCAAAGCAATGTTGGAAACTCTCGATAATGCAGAACTTATATCAGGAATAACGGGGAAATCTATCCTTTTAACAAACTGACAAAATAGGCCCCAATTTTTCCCAAAGGGATTCTCTTATCCAGTGAGTGTGAGAACACGTTTTTACCAGGTATGCTTTTCTCACTCCCTGTCTCCCTCTCACTCACTTGCTTTCATCTCTCCATAGACTTCCCTGTTGCCTTGGTGACCTACTACTCCAGCATAGGTGAGACCCCTAGCTCCCCAATTATGTGTCAGGTGATACACCGGCAGATTAACCACCCTGGATCTCTGTATTTATAATTTTGAAAAGCCGATGAGGGGTTAATAGAAACAATACATCACAGCAGCTGTCAAACAGAGCTGACACTTCCGTGCCACGAGGAAGAGGTTTTGGCAGAAGATGAGTGGAGGGCTTATGATTTTGGCGGCCCTGTGTGAGTGTGTGAGAGAAGATGGAGCACGGCTCTTAAATGTCCTCCACTCCATGTTGTTTCAGCTGGGTAGCCTCGGGCAGCGGGGAGAGATCCACAGGGGAGGATTTTAACAAGACAGACAGACAGACAGACAGGCAGGCAGGCAGGCAGGCAGGCAGGCAGGCTGGCAGACAGGCAGACAGACAGACAGGCAGACAGGCAGACAGGCAGACAGACAGACAGACAGACAGACAGACAGACAGACAGACAGACAGACAGACAGACAGACAGACAGACAGACAGACAGACAGACAGACAGACAGACAGACAGACAGACAGACAGACAGACAGACAGACAGACAGACAGACAGACAGACAGACAGACAGACAGACAGACAGACAGACAGACAGACAGACAGACAGACAGACACATTGATTTTAGGTTAAAAATGAAAGATATATACCTCGTTAATCACTTTAATCTCCAGACAGTTACATTGTGTGGAAACAATAATGACCTCAATCAATCCTGACAGACTGGAACAGGGTGAAATATGAAAGGTGCTCCACACTGACGTCACTATCTTTGTGTTGATGTCATCTTAGCTCAGTGTGTACGTGCCTGTGTTTGATGTGTGAATACAATCCCCAGATGGTTGAACTGGAGCTATGTTGCATTTGGGGCCTCAGCATGTGATAACAGGTGATGTTATGTTTTATGGTTACACACACAAATGAGACTGAAACAGTTGTTGTGACTTGGTTTCAAATGAATTCTCAGGCCATACAGTAGCAGCCTTTCTAAAACAGTAGTTATGGTTCATATTCAGCCACCAGGGCAGGGCTGAATATTATTCATGTATGCATTCAATGGGAACAAAATGATGATGGGAGTTTGTAGCATTCATTTTGTGTAATTTTACATTTATAAGCTATCTGAAATGGCATGCTTTCAGTTTCGAATGTCTTAGAGCTTACTCATTTTGTAAACAGAACAAAATATTCTCTGTCACATTGTACCATCTAACAGATTTCAAAACTTGTGTTGGGCAATTTATCTTTGCTGAGGGCAAAAATAGCTCCAAAGTCATCGAGTTGATTGATTATAGCACAGAGGAAAGTATGGAATACATTTTTATCTACAGTGAGGGACAACAAGACAGCATGTTCTGTTTTACATCTAAAAGCAATTTGTGGAAATCAGCATGAGAGTTGCTTTGTTCCCTCTAGCTGTACAGGGGCTAAACAAAGGACTGAGGGTATAATCATCTGCCAGTTATGCATATTTGAATTAGATAATAAAAAGAGTGCCACCAAACGTAACAACTGTTTTTCGTGTGTAAACAGAGCAACCAAACAAGCTATCCTGCTGACTTGCTGACGAGAACATGTTGGCTGTATCCTATTTATCTGCTTCAGTTTAGTGTCCTCTTGTTGCATGCTTACTCACTGTCTTAGTGCTACGACTTGCTGAGACTCTTGAATAGAACACAGCTGTCGTTTATGTCATTAGTTACTCCTGTGATTTCAAGTCAAAAATGTTGCTGTAAAAAGGAGGACTTTCTCAACTCGTGCCCCCTGAGTGCAGTCTGCCCCTAATGTTTTATTTTGTTCGATTTATTAGTCAGTCTCCATGTACAAAAACATAGTTTGTCAGCAGTCTCTCTGCCTGTCTGATATTTAAAACCAAAATAGAGTTCTTTCTCAGCCTTTTTGAATGTCTGTGCCTTGCTTTTCACATGAACAGTTCTGATTATATACAGTAGAGATACAAAAGAAAATAACAATGTTAATGTATTTGTAGTAAAATATTGACTTCTTTGATTATGTTTCATAACAGCTCTGGTGGTGTTTGTCTCAGTACTTGCACATTTTGATTATGTATAGGCCTATTAAAAACCAGAGATGCCTTACAGAAAAACACACATCAGAATAGCCTTTGAAACGTTTGTTTTACTCTAATCATTGCACATCACACATCAAGAATATATCTAGAAGAATTACAAATTGACAATGCAGAAATCTTGCTCATCATTTTGGAGAATATTTCCTTTATCCATCCAGCCTGACCAACTGATAGATGCCTTTTATATGGCTTTGCACTTAATTCATGGATGTACAGTATACTGTAAACAATGCAGCACAATTACAACATTGTAACAACATAATTCATTTTACCTTGATTTCAAACTCTTTATAATCAAAAATCCAGTGTGCATGTGCACCATGGCATAAATCAAGCTATATTTATCACAATATAAACATGAATAATATGTACATTACAATGTTTAGTTGATTATTCTGACCTTGCAGCATTATATTTTTCCCACTTTTTAGTTATGAGCTGCTCCCAACATTCATGAATTTCGTTGAACTTATATTCAACATTTCCCAGGACAAGTCTTTTTAAGACGCATAATCGTTTGTGTGGCAAATCACATATTATTGCAGCTTCCGTTACAAAGTATTTACTGTTGGTTGCATGCAGTGTGAAAATTGGAGCATACTACTTCATCATAACAATCCGCCATACACTTTGACCCTCTTGCTCATATATCTACTGCACAAGCGATTGGGTCAGAATAGAAAAGCATATGGCTCGCATACAGTAAAATGCAACTGGATGAAGTACACTGATATATTTGGCATACTGCATTTACCATGAATTGGTATTTACTACTTATTTCTCTGGCATATTGAAAAGTATGGTGTTCGAATGCAACCTCTAGAATGTAACTGTGATTTGTATGGATGGATAGTTGGTAGTTGATTTTTGATTTTTCAGCCTCATGATGGCAGCAAAGCAACATGATTGTGTTCTTCTCACTGAGCAGGGGGAAATTTAACAAGGAAATAAATTGTAACCTCATCCTCTGAGCCTTTGAGGAGTCTGGTAAAATTGCTGTATAAAAGTGCTCTCATCGGCTTTCCCTACCCTCTGTCTCTCTCTCTCTCTCTCTCTCTCTCTCTCTCTCTCTCTCTCTCTCTCTCTCTCTCTGTCTTCAGGGGAGGAATTGTAAGGACTGCTGCCTATTAACAAGGGTCTGTGAGAGAGATGTGTTGAAGTGAGGCCAGCGCAGCTCTCCATCTGAAGAATGTGTTGGCATATACAAGGGGCGCCACTCAAATGGAACTTTAATTCATTTACACAAAAACCAGAACAATCGTAAAAAGTCCTCACTGCTGAGAGCTAACCGTTTAGGTAATAAAATCTGGAACATAACTTCCTTTAACCTGAGAATGAGCCTTTTATAGGCTTTTCTTTCAATATATATTGCACCTTGAATGGGAAGATGGCACGTTCTTCTGCGAGTGTGTGTCCGCCTGTGTGCACGGTTGTCTATGTGTGTCAGATGGTCGAGGTGGGCTGTGAATGAGCCTTTGATGTAGCCTGCCAAGTTTCCCCTGTGGACAGCAGCTGTTATGATAAACACACTGTCTAGTAGCAACAGATCCTCCCAAGATGGTTCCCCACCCCTCCTTTCCACTTTCCTCTCCTACTTTCCCTCTCTTTTCTCCCAAGGCTGTGTTTAATGGAAGGGAAATGAAAACAATAGCCCTGCGAGTCGCAGGCCAGCAACCGCTCTGCCAACCTGACAGTAAGAGACCATGAGAGAAAGACTGCGATGTACCAAGCACAGTCCAGACAGTAGTGTTTCACATGGGGGGTGAATTGAGGAGATTGATTGAGCATGACAGTCTATAGTATTTATCTTGCTAACCCCAGATTGATGAGGCCTTTGGGTATTTAACATGCTGGATGTGAAACAAACTTTATATTTTTATGTGAGCCGCCTTTTAATGGGAGCCAAATTTTCGCCCAGAATAGTATGGAGGGGTCAATACAACAGCAATACTTACTGGAAATGATAACATTTCCATTAGTTGGTCTATTTTTGTTGTAGTTTTCTATTCTAGGATAGATATTTGTTTCAGGGGTCACTTTGATCTCTAAACTGTGCTGTGATAACACCAACCATTAAAATGTCTCCCCCCCAGAAAAAAATAATTTGATACTGTTATCTATTTTTTAAAAGGTGAATGCGTTATTACAGTAGTTTGACTTAGTAGCATGACTACTCAATGTATATTTCAATTTGAAAGTAAATGTTTATGGAAATATTGTCAGATCTAAATAAAATATTTTCAGATTATTTCAAACTCCATGCTCTATTTCAGTTTTTGGGATAGGTATACACCACCTCCATGATCATGTGATTTTTTTCAGTATCTTTCTTAGATTAAAAGCATGATTATTAGCAACCAGACTTTTGTCATGCAGACTCAGGCAAAATAGTTTTAACACAGATCTTGTATTAACAACTATATCTTTGTATAAAATATGACCATTTAAAGATTAAGCACTCCTTAATCATTTTAGGTGTTAATTGTTTCGTGCAAAGTTGCCTAATGACATGCTCAGGTTGGTCATAGAACACCTTTATGAAGAATGAAAATAAATTAGTCAACGCTTACTTTCCAGCAGTCTAGGTTTACTCATCAGGAGGCTGTCAGGTCTTGTAAAGGGTTGTTGGTTTCCATGATCATTTGCTCTCCGCAGTCATGCACACGTTTTTGAGTGATGGTGAAGGAAGGGTAAGAGAACACACACACACACACACACCACACACACACACACACACACACACACACACACACACACACACACACACACACACACACACACACACACACACACACACAGTGTTGGCACAACAGGCCCAAACCACAGGCACCCATGTGGAACAGGTCAGTGAACAGACCTTGATTCTTGCACTGAGCTGCTCTTTGAGTAAACCAACTCATTCCAACACTCAAACTGTGAGGGTCAATTATTTTTACTGTCAATTAGTTATTTGTGCGCTGCCAGTTTTATGACTACCAAAAGTAGTTCAAAATACTGAACTTATCTCAATAAGTTGCTTTTGTCCAGTTTGGATGCTGACCCTTTAACTTGTAGGAATGAGTTTGCCTGCTCTGTGACCTTGGGGTGAACTCTCTCTGTAGTTGGCCTGTTGCCCAGCGAGGGACGTGCAGCCCGTTTGGCCCCCCAGTACCTGTCTGACACACTGATTGGGTTACTGACTGTGTGTCGAAGTAAACAGGTACTTCCCCACCTATTCAGGAGCCCAGGCACAGCCGGTCTGTGGAGAGGTACACAAAGATCCTTTTACATTTTCCACTCTCCTGGAAGCCCTGGGTGCCCTGTGTGTGCTAATGCGTACATGTGTGTGTTACTGTGTGCATGGTTGTGTATATGCAAAAACACTTGGAAACCTCTGGGTGTTTTTAGTTAAAGAGGACTCTCTAGGGGGCAACCAGCTGATTTTTTTCCCAGAACAAACACCTCAAACCAACTCCATAAAATATGTGTTTACAAATGTATGAGGTGTGTTGGAGTGGTTGATTGAATAAAGACTTATCTTTCCCCAGTGAAGGTATTGGACACAAACGGAATGTATCTTTGTGGGATATCATGTTGCCTACTTCCCAGCAGATTGCTTCTGTCCAATACCTCCAAACGCACACACCGGTCCACATAGCACTAAAACCCCCCTAAGGCATCAGTCAGTGAGCCAATCCATCATGGGAAGTTTGCGCTGATGTGAAGAAAAGGTAGAAAAAGCAGAGAAAGAAAGAAAAAGAGGTTGGGGTTAGAAAGGGAGAAGATGTAGAGCCCTGATTACAGTGTTGGATGAGGATGAGGAGGCTGGCTGATTGCTGGTGTGAAGGAACATTGGAAACCTGGAGGGAGAAGTTGAGAGTGAGAGGTGAGGTTGGAACAAATGTGTGTGTGTGTGTGTGTGTGTGTGTGTGTGTGTGTGTGTGTGTGTGTGTGTGTGTGTGTGTGTGTGTGTGTGTGTCCTATTTAGCAGCAACATGGGTGATAACCCTTGCACAGAAATGACTTATAATGTAAGTTCTCTGCAGTGGAAACCTCAGACAAAAGTCTCGAGGATTTATACTGGTCAGAAATCAGTAACACTCAAAAAGGGAGAAACCACAGTACTGTCATGATCTGCTTCCAACAATGGAAGATTGGTTACATTTCGACACTAGACTGATTGGAAAATCAACATTGTTTGACAGGCCTTACAACAAGTGTTATGTTGTCAGAGGATGAATATCGAGAGTTTGAGATAGGAATAATAACTTTTGATCAAGTCTTTATGTATATGTGTGCTTTATGCAAGGCTTGATGATAGGCGCGGATGCTAGCAGCAATAAATGCATCCCTAAAGAAATAAAGAAATTGCTGGATAAACAAAACAAAACATCTCCAATTTATTGATGACCATTATGAGCTTATGACTTCTAAAGCAAAACCTGGAAAGGTTTCATCTGACTGGAGGGTAATAAAAGCTGGAGAAAAAGGGCAAAGGGTTGAGAGAGGCAAGAGAGGAGATGGTGCCAAAGAAGTTTGAAGGAGTGGAAAAAGAGGGGGAGAGAGAGAGAAAGAGGTTTCCAATGCAGGGCTGTGTGGCTGGCTGTGTGCTCCTGTTCTGCGAGGCGGTCGTGGCTGGCTAAATAAACAATCCTAATTGGCTGTGGAGCCCCACTAGTCTGGGGTTTCACTCGCTTTCATCCTCGGGAAACTGCTGGGAAGCTGTGGGAGAGCTGAGGTGAGGCATCATGATAAACACACGTGTGCTCAATCACACACACACATGAGAACCTGCAGACATCTATGCAGAGACAGGGTGAAACTCAATTAAATGCACATAGGCTGCCTTTTGATTCTGTGCTCTTTCTGTCGTCAGGTAAATGGTGATACATGAGAATTAGCATATATGAGCTGTGGAGAGTGTCTTTCCCTGCCTGCAGTTTAGCTCAGAAGAGAGTAATGGTGGCCACCTGCTCCGCACATCTGGAGATGAGCAATGTACCACACGTAAACTTCCTTTTTACATGCAGTAATAGATGCATACTCAGACACATGCACATTCACATTTATTCATATGATTCACACCACATGGAAACACACTGTCAGACAATCACAACGGCGCATTCCTGGATGTAGAGGACACCCAGATCCGTAATGACTAATGTACTCTAATAGTATTACAACATTTACTCCGAGACAACTAAGACACAGAAGACTTTATCCACCATGGTCCATTTACATTTTAGATTCCTTTGCTGAGATGATGATGAAGAAATAGAGAATCTCTTCTTTTGGCAACACAAGCACAAAGTAAAGTACTTTTCAATATGAGAGAAATCTAGTTGAGAGCCATATCCAACTCTGTCAACTTCCAAACTGAAGAATCATGTCTGTTTGTTGTTGTTAGTGTATATAACATATGAGACAATAGCCCTGTTTAAAGTGGGAGAGGCTACAGTATGACTAAGACAGACAAATGGGTGAGATTTATATGTGGCTTCTCAATTACATTCAACATCAAACCAGGACCTAACCTTTGATGCACTGTCTAATTCAAATTGTATGATGAGCAGCCTGGAGGAGCAATAGTACTGGAGACTGCGGTTTCAATGTGATGGAACTGTGTTGTCTGAGAGAAAGAAGAAGATAGACGCCTCTTTTGCTCTCTGGCCCAAAGCCCGGCATGGCTCAGGAAGGGGGATTGTGAAAGGGGTTGTCATGGAAAAGAGCAGGAGAATAGAAAGACATATAGGAGACGGAAAAAGAGCCTCACTCTCTGTAGATGCATGGCAATGGTCCCCTTGATGTCGCTACTTTGAATGATCTGTTAAATAGGCTCACCTAATAAAGAATGTGAGGGAGGTGACGAAAGCTTTTGTCTGACAAATAAATGAAATTTTTCATACTGATATGGTTTTTTAATTAGGATGAGCAACAGAAGCCACAATGACAAAAGTTAAAGTCTACAGCCAAACTCGAGGCTCGGTGAGGCATGAATTGGGCATTGTGGCTCTTTGAGCTATACATGCTAACATCAATAACATCAGTTACTATGTGTCGTAGTGTGCTTAAATTTGCAAGGGCTAGCTGAGGCTAATGGTAATATCATTAGTTGTTCTGACATTGAAAGTGTGTGTCTACCTGTAGCTGTTGGTACACACACACACTGCTATCATGGTGGTCACAGGATCAACAAAGTACATTGTAATTAGGAATCTGTGAGGCATGAATATCTGAACAAAATTGTGTGCCAATCCATCAAGTATATGTTGATATCTAAAAATAAATTGACCTACAATGGTGCTTAAAAAAAGCCAAAGTCATTATGGATTCCTCATCAGGGCACAATGGAAATCTGTGCAAAATGCCATGGCAGCTCATCCAGTAGTTGTTGAGATATTTCAGTCTGTGGACTGGTCAGCAACATTCCTAGAGCCTCACCACTAGAAATAAAACACCACAACTATGAAGTCATCTTTGGGAATTGCATATGGAAAGAAAAAGAGGTATCAAAGAGAAACATTACAATATATAGACGTCAGCACATCATTCATCAGCTCATTCAGAAATGAAATGTCTATTATCTTTGCCCCAAACAGTTTTACAACAAATATGTGCTCAGAAATATTTAGTGAGTAAGACACCTAATTGTTTCCTCGCTGTCTCCCAAGACATCGTCTGGAAATTTGATTTAGTTTAGTTTAATTGTAATAGCTTTGACTACAGGGACCACGCTGTGAGTCAGGGGTCTGGATGTAAAGATGGCTTCAAACCAAACTTTTTATCCTCATCTTTCTTCTCACACTGCTCCTCGCGTGACCGAAGCACCCCAGGAATCCAGAAAAGCCTCGAGTGTGTGTATGTGTGTGTGTGTGTGTGTGTGTGTGTGTTTGTGTGTGTGCGTGTGTGCTCTTGTGTGTAAGCAGGGAATTAAAGACTCCTTATGTAAGTTGCGTGCACCTCATGTATCAGACAGCACCTCTGTTCACTGGAGCAAAAATGAACAGGAGACAAGGGGCTTTCCTACCTGGCTTGAACACTCCGCTCACAGAGACACGGAAACACACACATGTGATTACACAGGTTAAAGGGCAGAACCTGAGAAGGAAAACGCTCGCTCTTGACAGCTGCGACTGCATGTGAGGAAATGCGTTTGCCAGGGGTTGACAATAAATGTATTTGCTCCTCACTGGGTCAGAGGACAAGTGATTTAGCTGCTAATATAAAGAGAAATACATGACCACACACACACACACACACACACACACACACACACACACACACACACACACACACACACACACACACACACACACACACACACACACACACACACACACACACACAAAGATAGAAGGGTGATAGGAGATGGAGACAGCAAGGTGACAGCCTGGTAGATGTGGTGGATATTGAGTGCTGGATAGACTCTAAGGTGGGGTGGTAGACAAGGAATAGGATTATTTGATATGGACGAGGGTGGGCGGTAATCACTCTTTCCAGGGACCTCTCTGAAGATGTCATGTCATCAGCATTTCCCTGGCAGCTTTCTCCAAAGTGAGAGAGGGAGGGAAGAAGGGAGTAAAGAGAGGGGGAGAGGGGGAGAGGCTGAGGGTGCGCTTCTTCCGAAGGTGGCAGGCAGCCAACAACAACAGCCGACTCCAGTAGGTCGGCACAGGAAGGGGGTGGTGTGTGGGGGCAGGGGGTTGTGAGTGTGTGTTTGTGTGGATCTATGAGTGTATGTGCATGAATGGGGCAGGGGGGGGGGGGTGCTGTTAAAGCCCTTATGTGTGAACCCTGTGCTCCTCAAGCGTTCCCGTTTGTTGTTCTCGAGCCAGAGGGCCTTCGGCTGGATGTCCCAGGGGAGTCGTTACACTACATTCCTTTCCCATTATTCCAGGCGTCTCTTTACGAGCAGCACCATCACCGGATTCGGCTGGCCTTTTCCTCTCGCCCCTGATGTCCTGTGTTTTCATCCTCACCATTAGTTTTTGGTTATAAGCTGTCGCTGCAAACGCGGAAGACGGTGATGAGTCAAAGAGAGCAGAAGGAAGGAGGAGGAGGTTCAGAAGATTGAGGCTTCCTCTGCTAAAAAGCCTGTGTGTGGTGTGTGTGTGTGTGTGTGTGTGTGTGGTCCTATTTAGCAGCAACATGGGGTGCGCGTGTGTGTGTGTGTGTGTGTGTGTGGTGTGTGTGCGTGCGTGCGTGCGTGCGTGCGTGCGTGCGTGCGTGCGTGCGTGCGTGGGTGTGGGTGTGGGTGTGTATGTGTGTTTGTGTGTTTTGTAATTTCACTTATTTCCCATTTTATCCTCGTCTACATCCTGCAAAATTCTAACTTTTTTTTTTACTTTTGGGTTAAACAAGGTCAAGTGAAACAGTTTTCCAAAATTGTGTCTCCAAAGTTGCTGACTGCATTTCAAGCAGGACATCATACTGTAACCTAGAGATGGATGACAGAGTGAGAGATAGTGTGCTAACATCTGCTACAGAGAACAGGTGTCCCAGGATCTCCAGTTCCAAGCCGATCACCGATGACCCAGCAGGGAAACACACCATCGGGCCTCTTATCACTCGTCCTCACTTCTCCACACATCCTCTCCTTCTTTCTGTCCCTCTCTTCTGGTTTCTTGTTCTCTCCTTGCCCCCCCCCCTGCCCTCATATATGTTCCCTCCTTCTTCCGTTGGGTCTCTGTGACCTGAGAGGGGAGGAATGTTCATCAGAAGTATGTCAAGACTCTTCAAGGTCTCTGATGGGAGGGGCCTTGTGACTGACTGACAAGTACAGGTGAAAGCAGATTAGGTCAACTTTATGAGGACACACACAGGCTCCAACCAGACTATGCCTCTCTGGGAACGAGTTAAGAGGTCAACTACAGCTGTGATGGGGTTAGCTACAAGGGAAAGTGGAAGCACTCTGACCCACACATGTCCAATGACTATATTAATCTGTGAGAGCCTACAGTCTCTCTAGTTTGCATTTATCTTGAACATCGTGTTCACAGACACAAGAACTGGAAAGAAATCTTACCGAAGATGATTTCACTGAAGAAAGGATTCAAAAAAGGAGTTAAGGAGTAAATTAATGATGTTCTCAAAGTGTTTGCCTTGAAGTTGAGGCCACAGCTTTGCTACCTTGTAGAAAATTGCATTTCATTTTGTGGAATGCCAATTTAAGCAGGATGGTATAGGGTCCAGAAAATTAAATGAACTGTGGCCCAGTCTACACTGTATGAGCTGGACATGCTAGTTTTTCCTTTTTCGGAGGAAACACATTCCTTTGTTGCACCTTTGGCCTTGGAGAGGGAAGAGATCCTGCAGAAATAAATGAATAAATAAACAACAAGGAGAAAATCCAGGCTTTTCTCCAGAGGGGGTGTGTGTGTGTGTGTGTGTGTGTGTGTGTGTGTGTGTGTGTGTGTGTGTGTGTGTGTGTGTGTGTGTGTGTGTGTGTGTGTGTGTGTGCGTGTGCGTGCGCGCGTGCGTGCGTGCGTGCGTGCGTGCGTGTGTGTGTGTGTTGGGGTGAGTCATGCATCATTGCTTCTGATAGAATTGGATACTTTCATATTTTTCGACAATGATTTGAAGGGGCATGTTGTTACAATTGTTACTTTAACGAGAAGTCCTCCTTAATACCTCACACAACCTTGGCGCTTGGTTATTTTGTATTTCTTATTTCAGTGAGGGATGAATGATGTATAATTTGTTTCTCAGCCTCTGTGATGACTCTTCATCAAGAAACTGAACTGCTGACACTTTGGCTCGGTTTACTTCCTGTGTCACCTTTCCTGGAAGGACCTCGTTCACCCAACTTCCTGCCTGCCAGGATGCCGAGCAGTGGCTGGCAGCTAAGCATGGCTGTTATTTCTAGCCTCATAAGGTAACAGCTGCTTTTCAACGTCAATAAACACAATAGCCATTAAAATGTTATCACACAAAGAGTGTGTAGGCCTTTTTCACAGCAGACCTTATGACATGATTGATGTAAGAAAAACCAAGTTATGAATAGAGGCTGACCAAGAAGATCAATTAGCACACTAATCATAAGACTTACACATAAGCAATTACTACAGCAATGTCTACATCAAATACTTAAAAGGAATAAGAAATATTTCTACTAGTATGTTGAAATCTTCATCAACAAAGTTATATTGAGACACAAGAGGAGTAGTAGAGCAACAGGAGTACAATAGAAGGAAAGGGAGGAAAAGGGGAAGAGGAGTGAAGAGGAGAGGAAAGGAAGGCACTGAGTGACTAAAAAGTGAACAGACATGTCAATCTTGCTGGTTTGATTGAGTCTAATCAGTCCTCGGGGATTGGGCTAATCAGGCAACAATGAGAGAAAACATCTGTGTTGGTCATGAACTTTTTTGAAGCAGAAGATGTGACAGAAAGAGCAGATCAAGCTGTATTAACAGGAGAGTGGAAGGGCTGTTAAGCTGTTAACGAAGCAGAGGTTAGAGGCTGCTGGAGACACAGAGATGTGTTAGTGTACCTGTCATTGTTAATAAATCTGAGGCGTAAAATCAATTTGATCTGAGAAAAGAGTTTTGGATAAACACCAAGAACGTATCTTAACGCTAGCTGAGTAGTCTCTGAGAACTAAATATGGGCCTTAACTTGCTTAGTTGTGTTTTAGCACTGAACCTAACCATCATAGCTGTTGGCATACATCCAGCTGTTACATCTTAGCTCTGTCTAGGTTTCCTTGTTTTGTAAATTATTTTTACATTTTGACAATGTGCTTCTGCACAATATCACTTCTGTTGATGTATATTTAGGATTCTTACAATAATCTTCTGTGCTATACACAGCCAATACTTTTTTTTTTCCTTTGGTAAAACTCTGGAATGGCAAAAAAGTACTTTTTCTTATAAGTACACTATACCTATATTCTCTCTCACACCTAGTGACATGTTCAGATCCCAGGAGACCACTGTGCTGAAGTTTGGAGTCCTCTGGTGCAACGGTCAAATAATTCCTCCCAGATGGCCTTGAAAGCCCAGACACATAAAGGATGACATACTTCATGCTTGCACTGCACATGCACATACGGTGATCTTTGACTACAGAGAGTTCGTTGGTAGTATATTACCTATGGAGGAATAAGGTGTATTTATGACGTGCAGTATCTGTCACAAGCCTTAAGTATCAGAAAACATGATACGCAGGCTAAATCTTTGAGCATTTTCTGTGAATGAGCTGTTTGTTTTTAAATGCTTAGGTGCTATGATCACAAGTTTGTTCAGGGAGTGTGACAAAGGTAAAGTTAAGACAGAAATCAACGCTTCCAGCAATGCATCATGTGTAGCATATAATTCAAGATTCAAAAAGTCCCAGAGGGGAAATTTGCTTTAAAGACAATAATCAATTACAAAAGCATACAATGCATCATTCATATCATAAAACAAATCATATACAACACAGCACAAGATCCATATCTCCTGCACTGTCACCATAAATCATGGACAGAGAAGACGGAATGACATGACATCCGGAGTTATAGTTTGTTTAAATAAACAAAAACAGATGGGAGAAAGAGCTATCTGTATCTATTAGCGCTACCTTTGAGGGGGGTCTAAACCTCCGCCCAATGGAAGCATCTAAACTCAACATGTAAAGAATGTTACATGACCTTCACTTGAAACAGGTGCTAAGAGTTATTAAAGGTAACACCAGTAATAATACGACACAGCTCCACAACTTATTTTTTTTATAAGACTTAAAAGACTGCTGTGTGCCTTAGATGAAAAAGAATAAGAATGTGATGCGCAAATTGGAAATTGGAACAGACAGCCTGCAGGACATTGGGTGGGACGTCTTACTATTATACACACCTAGTCTCACACACAGTGTAGTGTCTTTGCCCTCTTCCTGCCCCTGTCATCACCTTGTTTTAAAACTCCTTGAGGGTCTACCCTACTCAACAAGAGGATTTTATTCAGATCACCCTCCCACTTTCTCCCCTCGCTAACCCCATCTCAACACACACACACACACACACACACACACACACACACACACACACACACACACACACACACACACACACACACACACCCCAGTCCCCCCTCAATCCCATCTCCCTTTCCACTCTCCCCAGCCTGAGGGTCTGTCAGAGCAGAGCAATTTCCATACAGAGTATGAAGAGCAATACGGCGGTCATCTCAATCACATGAGACCTACATAACGGCAGCAGGGAATGTGCACAGATCATTATTACACACATGCACATTAAAGCATCTGCCAGGGACTGAACACAGTTTCAGAGATTAAGTCAAAATCTCCATATTCATGTGTTACGGTGTAAAGCACAAGCGTTGCATCGTGGGTCTTGAAGTGAGTTTAGAAAATGTAATATTTGTTGCTAGTTTTTATTTAACTTGAACAGAAAAATGAACATTATGCCTGCCTCTATAGGTACTAGGCAATGATTCTGATACTAAATATATGCACATAAGTGCAGAGACAAAGTGTACATGACAAGTATAATGTACACCATATGAGCAGTCACAGTGTGATGTTTTTTTTTAAGGGGTCCTACATCACAGCTGATGGCCATATTATGAAGTGTGGAGGCTGTAAGAGGTCAAAGTAGCCAGTATTTCACAAAAGGTTTGAATCTGTAGATTGATGTAGACGTTTTGCGGAAAATACATGTTTTATTTATTTGTTTCAACCTTATCACCTTCTGAACCTCAGATTTGCATTGCTCTTAGAGAACCACTGCACGGGGAAAGTAAGACAAATAAAAGAAGGAGAGGGGAGAATAAATATGATTATTTTTAGCTACAGCTTTCTCTAGTTTTCTTTCCCCTAATAGCATTTGCTTGCTTGCTCTCCTTTATTCTTTCTTCTGCCTGACTGTGATATGCCCACATGAGCCCCATGCAGTCTGACTGGTGCGTATGGGGATCTCCCAAGTTATGCAGTACTAAGATTGAACACCACGTGTCAGTGTTGAAACTTTTAGCTGGACATCATCAGTGCTTTTTTTAGAATATGCGCTATGGATATGTTAATTAGAATAACTAGTATAAAACATATACTGTATATTTACTCTCCCTCCCCCCACTTCTAATTTTTTCTGTAGCAATTGTCAATAGAAACAAGTCAGCATCACTCAGGAATGTCTTTTTGTGTGATCTTTCTTGGTTGCCATGCTGAAGAGAATCTTGGGGGTGCAAGAAGTAAAAGTGAAGCTTGGCAGTGTCATTTAAAATAAACCTTTTTAAGTTCTATAGGTTGGAAGGCTGAAGAGGAAATGTAATTTGTCTTTAGGGAACATAGGGATGATGAAGAGGGTATCAGGGTGAAATGCAGAGGTATTAAGGTAGAGGTAGTCCCTGACTCTCTGACATCATTGAGTCACTAGACAGTAGAGGAGGCCAGGGTCCACACACAGTGGAGCGGACAGACATAAATGTTTATGCGTGTTATGGTTAGATGACGTAAATGTTTAAGGGTTGATTACTCAACTCGCTGTCTTGTCTTGGTCAAAGATATTGGAGTTCGGTAATAGGAGGGAAGTAGGGCATGGGTTAATATATTGTATATGTGTTATTATGTGCATGGCGTGAGGAGGATATCCACTGTGTTGTCAGCCTTTCTTTACATGCCTCTCTTTCTCACCTTCCTTATAGACCCGATTCTGAACATCATAACACACAAAAACAGACCAACATGCTGCCAGATATATAGATAGATAGAGACATACATAGATAGATGCATAATTGTTTCTGCTGACGTGCTGCGCTTGTAAATAAGCTGCCAAAAATGCCAGTTTTAGTTTTCTAAGGCCAGAGAAATTCATAGATTTCTCTCAAAAGTGGATTTATCTTTTGAAATTGTAAAGCCCCTGGAAAACTGTCTCTCCCAACCCAACGATAAAGAAGCTCCTTCTGCTCTTATTGGCCTTCTCCCTTTTCTCACAGACACTCCGTTAGGGAAAGCCTGCTCTGATGTACAGCTGGGCCCTATTATCAGACCACTTTTTAAGAGACTGACCCAAGTACTTGGTTGGATATTCAGTGCTTTTAAATGTTCTTGTATCCATTTTCTGAAGTTATTTTTTTTTAAAAAGAGCTTTTGATGTTTGGGAATGATATTTTGTACTCATGCCAGGAAACTGACTAAGGTTGAACTTTGACCTGTCATTAATAACACACATCAAAATGCAGCTGCCCGCACAAGTTATGACATGAGTTTTCAGTGTGGGTAAGTATTTACGCAATTTAATATTTTGTGTGGTTTTTTATTCATATTTGATGAAATTACTTAACTGTTAACTCAAAACAGAGCTCTGTAGGCTTTGTAAATGTGTTGCCTGAGGGATGAATATTATCACTATCTGTGTCTCATGTGGCTTGACACTGTGTTGCAGTGGTGCTTCTTATTTGCCTAACATGCAGAGTAAGCCCAATTAATATGCTGAAAATGACAAAACTAGAATAACCAGAAATATGTAAAAGTTTTTTTAAGGTGTGCGAAAACTCATTAACAGTCGTCCTAAAGTGTTTAGTATTAATTGATAAAGGCTAATGAGTCACACATGTTTGCTGGGAGTCTGTTTATCCAATTCACGCCCCTGTTATACAGTGGAAATCCTGCACTTAGAAGAATGGGCAGCTACTACGGGAGTGTGTGCTCATAATCTCTGTAAAATTATTACTGGGGGCTGGCAGGGGGTGGAGGTTGTCTTTGGGGTGTCGAAGCGGGTCCCATGAATCGGGGATGGCGCTCTGTACAGTGTGAGCGAGTCCGCAGCCAAAGTTTGCTGCGCGCAGGCAGAAAGTTCGCTGGAGAGGCGACCCGTGATCCCAAGTCATATACCTACGGATTTAAAGTACAAACATGCGGATTACAGACTTCAATTAGCCTGGACTGTTTTTACTTTTTCGGTGGTGTCCATGAAAGACAAACAGTTTGCTGCTTTCGCTGCATGCTGTCGTTTCAATGGACTATCGTGTATCTTATCACCCAGTGAGTAACTTTGATATGGTTTCCTGAGCTGCAGATAAGTGTTAATCATGAGCATAACTTGACTGTTGACGTCTTGTCATGTAGCGTAGTCTTGGATGTTTAAAAACGATGAACTCCCCCTGTGACATCGAACTGGCAGCCTTATCTCGGAAACACCGACTCATGGCTGCAGCTATGCCCGAGGAGGACAGCCTATTGCCCGGCAACACTTCCATGACTGACCGGAATGGATTAGGGGGACTGGTTCACTGTTTTATATGTGGAAGCGGAGTTACGTCAGGGAAGGAATTGAGGCTACAAGTGACATATCAAAAGGAGAGGCTTCCGTTTTTCCCTTTCCTACAAAATCAGGAGCCAGCCCCGGGTGCGTGTGAACTGAGCCCGGATGGACATACGCTGGTTTGCGCTGTGTGCCACTTTTTTCTGTCCGAGCAGTGGAACTCTTTCGAGCGGAGCAGGACGCCCATTGAGAAGCGCATGTACTGGCTGAAACGACCCTATCAGTGCGACTCTCGCCGGGTCCCACAGGAGTGGAACCTTTCCTATGATCTGGAGAGGAGAATCAGTGGGGGCGCAGACTCTGATTTCTCTTCTTTTTCTGACAACGAGAACATGTCAGACCAGGAGATGGATTTAGTCGACAGAGCCAGTATGAGCAAAGACAAGTGCATGAGAGCATCTGGCAAATCACCAAGAGACAGTAACAAGAAGAACAATGTCATCAGTGTTAAAAACAGTCCAGATTCACAGCGGGCAATGCGCTACCCGGTGGGTGTTTATGGGGCGCAGGGATCGCCACAAGCGGAGAGTGTTCTGCCGGCGAGGCGCGGTGCTAAGATTATAAATAATGTCTGTCAATCATCAGAATCCCTGGCTAAATCCCAGGAGAGATTCCCTCAGCGATGCTATGACAGTCCCTTCCCTGACACACCTGTGCAAGACAACGGGGTCATTATGCGCAACAGGCGATGGCTTGAGGAGGGGAATGTCAGACATGCAGAGCCGCGTCAAAATCAGCGTGTTGTCGACAGCAGCTGTGCCTCGTCAAGACATACATCCCTGCTGTACCGAGGAAGGACAGAGGATCACCCCGACACTGCTCTGTCATCAGTTGGCATCACTGCTGTCACCACTAAATGTAACATGGCTGTTCCCAGGAAGAATACCTCTGACAGCTCTGATGAAGATGAGATTAACATTACAAGTGATGATGATGTAGACATGTATGAGAGAAAGACAAGCACTACAGCAAAGTTTAGACATGTCAGAAACCTTTCAGTTAAAAAGTCGCACCCCACTGTGGACACCTGTGCAGAGGAGTGTGTGTGCTTTGTCTGTGGCACTGGGCTCAGACATGATGGCCGTTTCAAAGTCAGTGTTCAGAAACAGGAGAGGGCACAGGGCGAGCCCTTCTTCCCCTTCCTGTGGCTTCACTCTCCTCCCCGGGGTGCAGTACCCATCAGTCCAGCGGGTACAACCTTGGTGTGTGGCAGCTGTCACACTTCTCTCATGCAGCAGTGGCAGAGCTTCCAGCTGGCGGATGTGCCTGTCCTTCAACGTTTGTATGTAGTCCCCCTCAACCACAACACCAGTTCTCTCCAGCCTTCCCAACTAACTTCCTCAGAGTCCATAGACTGTAATAATGAACCCATGGCTTCCCACGAGGCCTGTTTCCTCTGTGGTCAGGACTGTGCAGGAGATATGAGGGTGGCATATGCACAGGCTGGTGTTGGCAAATCCCGGGGTGCAATGTATTTTCCTTTCATCAACATGTTGCCTTGCCCACCTAATGCCCAGGGGGTAAGGAATGGCCGTGTGCACTGTTGCCCACAGTGCCATTTTATCCTGGAAGAGATCTGGGGGGCATATCGACTCAGCCTCAGTGAAGATCTCATCACGTCTGTCAGCTCCTTCCTAGTCAGGTACCACGCTGCCATGGCAATTGAGGGCTCTGGTCCGGCCCATTCCCAGACAGCTGTGGCCTCTCGCCCCTGCAGCTCCATGTCAGTGTGTTACCTGTGTGGAGGCGAGCTCTGCGCAGGTGGAGAGTACCAGCTCCATGTCAACCCGCCTGGGCGTTGTGGGGAGAGGGAGCCCTTCTTCCCCTTCCTCACAGTCCATCCTCCTGCACCACGGGCCAAGCCAGTTGACGCCACAGGCCTGGTATCAGCTTGTAATCTCTGCTATCATGACCTACACTCCCAGTGGGCCCAACATGAGAGTAAGGGCCAGGGTCCCTCCACCCCTTCTACCTCTAGTTTATCCAGTGCCAACCCACAACCTCCGAGCTCCCCATGGGCACGCCAGTACAGCTGTGAGGCTTTTGTGTGTTTCTTCTGCAGGAAGGAGCAGCACAGGAAGGGTAGGCTGTGCGCTGTCACTGTGGCCAGGCTACCTGTCTTCCTGTACGCACCTCGCAGCACACGCACTCTCCTGGTGGATGATGGGAGGAGGTTGGTGATTGGCGCATGTGTGGAATGTAAGGCCATGGTGCAGGTGGGACAAAGCATGCAGCAGGACAGGGATAGGCTTGGACATGGATCTTCAGACGGGGAGAAGAAAGAACCAGAATCAGCCTTGCTACAGACTAGACATAAGGTAAGAACATGCTAAAGGTTTATTTTTTCCAATTGTCCTCAAATGTGTCTAAATGCAATGACAAGCTTGGTTAAAGTCTCCCATCACCTTTTAATCCCCTCTGCATTCCCACAGTGCAGCGCAGACTGTGTTTGCCCTGATATGACCTCTGAGTCACATGGCAAGGGATGAGTTTAACACTTTGCATAGTGGAATATCTGTGATAAAGATTTGAAAATCATTGTGATGCAGATGGTGCTTTTGACTGTTTTACACAAACATTTTGGCTGAATGCATTAATATCTTTGAAGCTGCTTATCGTGCCATGGAGTAGCTTTTTTTTGCAGAAGAATAGGGCTCAAACAGTAGTGTGTGTGTGTGTGTGTGTGTGTGTGTGTGTGTGTGTGTGTGTGTGTGTGTGTGTGTGCGTCTGTATTCTTGTGTGTGGCTTGAAAATGAAACGCTTAGTTGGGGTGGATGACAAAACGTAGTTCTATAAACACCAGAGGAAAACTACGGGGATCTGACTGCCAAGGCAAGCCGTGTGTTTGCTGTGTCCATGTGTGTGTGAGTGTGTTTATTTTGGTAAGCATGACTGAGTATGTCCCACCCCGTGCTGAACAGTTTGTTTTGGTTTGAGCATGTTGAAGATCTTAAAGAATACTTTTCAATGAAGTTTGTTTAAAGCAAATTTAGAGTTCCCATACAATACTTATTGTGATGACAATAATCATAACACTTATGCAAAAGAATGGTCTGCTAATTTGTTATATTAGCATGTATACACTTAATTTCCTTCAAATACATCAGCTTTATCAAGTATTCAGTTTAAGTTTTTATGTTTGTAATATTAATCTCAATATAATATTTTGATCTTTATCAATATAACGTTTAGAATACATGCCTATTTATCTATTGCCTTATTCATGATTCCATTGATCTCCAAGTAAGATTTAGGAGGGAAATACCCATGATACTAAGATTAATAAGACTCCAATAAGAAACATGACTTTCATTGCTTTCCCTTTTCATGTCAAAACATATGCTGTGGCAGTGATGTGTGTTTCAAGACTTCGTACTTTACATCCATTTTAATGGTTCTCATTCATATTCTTGAGAAAATACAACATGTCATCATTAGAATAAGTGATTCTGATGAGTAAAGATACTTGCATAGGTGGTCCAGATGGGTCAGCTCAGTGAACAGTACATTTACACACTTCCTCTGAAGAGAGATCATTCTGTCATCATTAACTTTCTTGCTTTTTTCTGTCTCCAAATGTTGGTTTCTTCTCACTCTTCTTTCAACAACACACATAAAATCCCTGTCGTGCTCAACCCTTCATTTTATATAGTAAAAAAAAAGAAGTGTTTTGGGTTATATCTGGGACAAGTGCAGGGCAAACGAGGATGATGATGTGTTGATGAAGAGATGAGGAGCATAGACAGACAATTGTCTCTGTGAACAGCTCTCTCATTCAAACAGACACTAACTGTCCAGCCATGCAGGACATCTAAAAACATCTGTGAATGCCATTCACGCTCAGCAGCAACCTCAGTCGCCGCACACTCACACCAGCTGTCTTGAGTTGTCTACCTAATGTCTTTTCTGTCTTTTTAAAGAAGCATTTGAGTGGAGGATACTCTTATGGTCTTCAGTATTTGTTATACAATAAGTATGTGAGGGGATACTCGTGATAAAGAGTATAATTTTGGGACCAGCTCTTTCTGCCTGTCAAGATTTACGCATTGAAGAGTGGGTGTGTGAGAGGGGGGTCTGGGCAGGCTAGGTTTCGAGTGATCATTTTAGACTGGTATGGTTGGAGGTGGCACAGCCAGTTTTGGCCTGGGTGAGACAGTGACCTCATGGCTGAGAGAGTGCCAGTGTGTGTTTCTGTGAGGAAGGGGAGGTGTTAAAGTGCTGCTTGGGAACAGATGCTTTGTCCTCTAATGTCACGCTGTATACTTGAGAGGTTCTGTCATCACTGGGGTTTGGGCTGTCAAGAGGGAGGGCCTATCTGGTTCCCCAGCACTGTGTGTGCCTGGTGGAAGGGACAGTACAAAGGTAAACATACACTAATTGTTCTTTCCTTTTCTATTCCTTTGTATTCTATTGTTGTTTGATTGTAGTTTATCATGTTACCCAAAGCTGCACACCAAGGATAGTTTTCCTTTAGAAACAATTGGTGCCGTTCCAGGTATCTTGGAAGCTTTCAATTTCCGGACAAATGAATAAACTCCGGTCAAATATCATACGTTATTTTGAGCCTCAAAGCATTTGATACGAAGGCTTAAGAAAGATGCCGGCTGGAGCTGTATCCGTGACTTCAGACTGGATCTTAGAGATTATCAGGAAATTCTTTTAAAGTTGTCTTTTAATTTTTTTTACAACTAAAATGTATTTTTAATTACACCTTTTCTGCAATAACTCAGTCAGAGCATAGGTTGTGTGCACACGGTTAGAGAGTTTCCAGGTCAAGAGAAAGAGCAGTGTGTTTACACTAGAGGTCAGTCTGTTTGTTGATAAATAAATGCTACAACTTTTTTCTTTTGCTCAGCATCCCCCTTCCTCCAGGCATTGTTACAGAGACTTTAATGCCATTTAAAAGTCAACAAAAGTGACAAATACCCCAGTTCAAATACTTTTTTCTGTTTTAATATTCCACATTCTCAGGAATCCTGGAGCATCCTTCCTGACAAAGACCAAATTAATAGACTAGTCAATACCAAGACCAAAACACAGTGACAAATTAAATGTTTGAAGACTAGTATGAGCTCTGATTTCCACACACACACACACACACACACACACACACACACACACACACACACACACACACACACACACACACACACACACACACATGCACACAGAAGTCATGGGTGGTTATCATGTTCTCTGTTCTGCTGCCTGGCTGTGTTTTTAATTAGTATGTTGAACATGACCTTTGACAGGCGTTTAAGTATAGATCACCAGCCGCCGTCTGGGGAGGGGCTGCTGGTCAGAAGATCTTTCACTTGCACTCTCCGTAAAACAGATGTCAGTGGCTTTGTTGTTGCTCAAACTGTTGCATTCATGTAGTTGTGTATTTAAATGAAATGGGATCAGGATAGCCTATGGGAGATATTGCATTTGTTCTTCTGAAGTGCCTTTTAAGCAACACAATGAAGGCTATATTTAAAATTAATCTCTTTGTGCCTCATTTCTGACACACTCTGCACATAAAGATGAGTGTGTTGTTTATCAAACTGATGCAGAGCCGTGGAAGTAGTTTAACGCTGACTCATGGTGTACCATGTGTCAAAACAGTGAAGTGTGCTCCCAAAGTAACCATCTTTCAATAGGAACTCGCTTTTTATTTTACTATCCCTCTGCTGCAGCTCAATACTTTTTCTGTGAAAGTATTTTGTAATAAAAAAAATGTAAGACACTGCTCAAGTCAGACTGCTGAAGTCTTATATTCAGTGTATGTATGTATGTATATATTATATTCACTAAAAGAACAATATGGGAAGGCGAAACAGCCGATAACACTTTTTTTTAACACTATTAATTTTCCAATAAGCATGTGTGGGTAATGTTGAAAAATGTGAACTTGTTCTTTAAGGAGGTAAAATAAATGTGATAGTTTGAAATTGTTATGGATTTACTGGTTTTCACTCAATTTTAAAGTCATTTTACTGTCAGAATATTCTGCATATGAAGATAAAATAATCAACTGTGCAAGTAAAGTAAGGCTAGTTGAAGTCAAACTCTTAAACCCCTTTATCTATAAATATTAATAGTAGAAAATGATCTTTCAATGTAATTGTAGAAGCAGTTAATTGTGTATGCTTTCTAGTAACAGATCAAACTTAACTGCGTATTGGGGTCTTGAACAAAAATATGGTGAAATTATGATATGGTTCATTTCTTAGGCCCCATGTAAACTGATCCAGGGCTGCATAACTGTGTTGTTGCAATTATTGGGATTGATTGCATTCCTTTGATATAGATGTGTATAATTAAGGCGTATAGCTGAATCAACAGCCTCCACAGTCATTAACAGTGTGTCTTCTGCTTGTACAAGAACATAAGGGACTAAAAGAGCAAATCAATGAACCATTAGTCAAGCCTTGCAAAGATAAATACTTCCTAATTCTACGCAGATTCGGAACACAAACATATTAAGCCTCTACTTCTCCTAAACACCCGTATGTGTGTGTGTGTGTGTGTGTGTGTGTGTGTGTGTGTGTGTGTGTGTGTGTGTGTGTGTGTGTGTGTGTGTGTGTGTGTGTGTGTGTGTGTGTGTGTGTGTGTGTGTGTGTGTGTGTGTGTGTGTGTGTACGTGTGTGTGTGTCGTGTGTGTAGTGTGTCGTAGTGTGTGTCGTAGTGTTGTGTTGGTGTGGTGTGTGTGTGTGTCCATTTTTGTATGGTGGTCTGACTGTTTTGAGTGGATGATTATTGTTGACCTGTTAGACGAGCAGAGACAGGTTTCTGTGACTGATTTCAATCATTCAGTCGCTTAGTGTCTGTGAGGTATGCAAATTGTGTGTGTGTGTGTGTGTGTGTGTGTGTGTGTGTGTGTGTGTGTGTGTGTGTGTGTGTGTGTGTGTGTGTGTGTGTGTGTGTATTAGTCTTGTGCTGTGTCTTGTGTTTTTGTCTGTTGATATGCTGCTGTATGTGTGTGTACGTGCATGTGTGTTTGGTTTTAAAGATCGAGTGTGTTCTCACTGCACGGCTCATATCCTGTAAAGGAGGTATTTGCTGTCACAGGAAAAACATGCCGGCATCTTGACAGTGTCGCCAAGGAATAGAAGATTTACAGTGTAGTGAAAGAAGGAGTGAGGGCAACATTACACATCAAATCTGGATGTGAAGTTGAAAAGGGAGAGAAAGATTATCCTAAGTGAATTATTGGAGAAAAAAAAGGAGAAAAGAAGAGTGGGAGGCTGAGAGAAGGTGAGGGGGTTAATGGGATTTAAATTGCAGCCAGAGGAAAACAGAAGAAAAAGGAGTCTCATTTTTTACATCAATTCATCATAGAAGATATATAACAGCATGCTGGCCACACAGCCTGGTTACAAATGGGTTTCTATTAAAACTGTGTTCATTTGAAGCATGCAATGTGGTAAAGTCTTAACATATGGTGTGCTGTGTTATGCCCGTCTATGTGTATGAATGTTTGGTTCGTGAAAACTGTTTGTATTGCACATATTCTTTAACGTTCCTGCAGCTGGGTCTCTTCCAGCGGTGCAGTCTGATTGACAGCCGTGGGTTTCACAGGGAATCCTTTTGGTATTTAAGGAGCTTACTTTCAAAGCTGCTGGAGGTGGCTTTTGATTAAGCGCTCAAAGCTTTAATCACCCTCTTTCCGCTAACATCCTTCAGCACTACATTCTTGCCCAAATCTGAATAAGGAGATCCTGTATGGAGCAGATGAGAGTGAGATGTTCTATTCTTTTATTCTTTGTCTTCCCTTTTATGTCTAGGCCCTGCAAAGGCTCTTCATAGACCTCCCACAGCACTAATTGTTGTTGTTACAGTATCATATTTGGTCATTCAAACAAATTGGTCACATGGACAACTCTCCTTCATGGAAGTATTATGAACTGGACCTTACTCCATGATGTCCAGCACATAAGTCAAAAAAAGTGATTTAACTTTCTGGATTGCCTCTTATTAGTTATCTACTCACTTGATCTTGCATAGCCTATAAGCTTTACATTGGGAGGTTGTCAGTAAAATAAAGAATAGCTCTTCTGTGTTCTGGGTATTTTTTTAAAATGTAAAACATTTATGGATTAAAAATGATGCTAAAAACGTTAATGACTATTGTTATTTGCAGTTGGAGGCGACGTGACAACAGTTTTAAATACAATTTAAAAAATGTTTTTATAATAGTTGTCTTGAGAGAATTCCATTTTTTTTGTCTTCTGCAGTACCACATTTGGCCACTGGGACAGACAGACGGTCAGTAATTGCAGGGTCAAATACAAGTCTGTTAACATCAATGCAATGTCGATAGGTGTACAATATGAGGTTGCAGTTTATATGTGTGTAAATGTAATTGTACAATCTTACACAATATGCTGTCATGTTATATGTTATAAGTGACAAGCAAGAAATATTCAATCTGATTATATCAGCATCCACCAGATATAATAGTTTATCAATACCCTGTCCTCCCCCCTCGTAACACTTGATTTGGTCCATTCCTTGTTCCCTCTTTTTTTTTTAATGCTACTAGAGAAACAACACCCACCAGCCACAGAAAAAGATAGAGTAAATACTCTTTTGTTTTCTCTCTGTAAATTGTAAGTTTGCTGTGAGTGGTGAGTAATCCAGCCCTTAAGCAATTTATGAGCTATTTGTGTAAATGTGTCGAGTACAGGTTGTTGGTGCTGAATGTGTAAACACCAGCCAATTTACTTGGCTAGCTTAGCTAGTTCGCTAGCTTTTAACTGGCTTTCTCCTTTTAACCTAACAACGTTAGCAAAGACACACCGTCAGTTTTTTTAACATTTAATTTTTACTATAATATTTTTAAGTTATCTGCATTTAAATATAAATAATGTAATTTATGGTTGTTATTACAATTATTTGACTGGCAGCTTTCTGGCTTTTGACACAAGACTGCATTTTGATGTAGTTTGATTTGATGCAGGAAATGCAGAAAGAAAGAGAAAAGTGAAAAGGCAAAGACTGAAAACCAACCCTGGCATGCAGGTGAGTTTGTTATGCAAGTTCAGTGTTTCCCCTAGGATGGAGTCATAGCAGCGGTGCTAAGGCATGTGGGCCCAGCATAATGTGAGCGTGGAGCACATGGAATTTTTTAGTGTGTGCGCGTGCGAAGTGCGCCCCGCCAATTTGTTTCTATATGTCAGCACAAGAAAGGCTCTTGAGGCCTAGTACCAGGGCCGGTTCTAGACAATTTGCTGCCCTAGGTGAGATTGTAGGCGACATTTTATATGTAAAGAATAAATGAAAAATCTCTACAAAAGACAAATACACTGCAAAAACAGAAACTTATTGACATAGGTAATAGACGTCAAAATGGCTTCAAATGTATTCAGTATTGTATGAACATGTTTGAATTGGGGGGTGGACGTCACATCCTCTAGGGGGGTCCGGGGCAATGTCTCAAGATTTAGAAAAAATACACCTTTATTGAACATACAGTAACACAAATACTACAAATCCACATAACAAACAATCAAAAATGAAAAAGGGTCGCCACTTATTATTATTTTAAGAAAAAAAAAAAAAAAATCTTTTTAAAAATTTTTGTTTGGTACCTGGCTGGCTCTCCCTAGCAGCGGCGCTGCGCCGCCACTATTTGTATATAGGGGTAACACTGTAGTTACAAATAAACTAGCAAACCTAAGGGGATGATCTTTGAAGAATATGCAGCTAATTTGTCATCCCAGCAAATATGTCTGTACTTCACCCCAAAATATTTTCTTTCTGAGATTTGTTTTCATTGGTTGGCAGTCCAAATTGTTAAATATATGACAAATAGGATCATAAAAGAAATCTTAAATCTTAAAATCTTAAAAGCAGAAGATTACCAAATAGGAAAGGAGAGTAATTGAATCAAGCATTGTCAGAAGTTTCCTCGCATCCTGTGTTGGTACAAATAGGAATGTCATTGAGTGCAAAGAGTGAATGACGAGGTTGCAGCTCACTGTAGTTTTTAAGTGAATAAGATCGTTGCACCACTGCTTAAAGGTTGTTTTTTGATGCATGATGGTTGAAAAGGTAGGTGTGGTTTTGGTGCTTGTCTGAGTGTAGACTTCCATCTAGTTAGTAGCTGATAGATGAAGGCATACTGACCTTCTCACCCTGCAGAACCAAGCGGAGAGGTGAGTATTTTTCCAGCACTCAGGGATAGGGTCAGCAAAGGTCATGTGTTATATTGAAGGTAAGGGACCTGTATCACACACCTGTGCCTTCAAATGTTGGCACAGTCAGCATTTTATCATGCAGTATGAAAACTCATATGGGATAATAAGTGATAATTAAACGCAATCTTTTTGAGTGGCTGATCCAATAATTGTACAAGGTTATCACTTGCCATGTTGTTGATAGCGTTCAGGATTTCAAAAATTTGGAAAAACTTTACAGCTGCAATTATTTGTTCGTCATGGCAACAATTAGGATGTTGAATGTAAAATCACTGGACACATGCTGCTTTTCGGCAATGGTTGAGCCGGGTTACACTCTTTTTATTCTGGATCTTCCTATTTTTGGCATCTCTTGGTATTAATTGGTTTGTATTGAATGTCTTCCACAGCTTTTGTGTGTCAGGTCATAGTCAAACATCTGTCTGTTTGATGACTTATGGTCCCCACACAGGTGTTTTTAAGGTGTTTTTGCTGATTATTCCTCTAAGAACTATGTAAGCATGTATGAACTGTGCTTGATTGACATCTCCCTCAGTATCCTGTCAGTTTTGTTGTACCTATTAGGGCGGGACAACCTACACCTTTATGATCCCTATTAGTAGAGTTAGGTGACGGCAGCAACCTCCCAGCTTATCCACAGCTCTAAACTAAGAAGAAATATAATCAGCCTAAATATGGCTAATTGTCTGTTATCACAACAGGTCAGCTGATTGCAGGAATAGATTGTTACAGGTGCCTTTAGCTGGTTATATTACAGACTAAATTATGTTGTATACGTTTACAAATCAGAAACAGTTGTTCCTTTTTAATGTCAGTGAAACAAAACTCTTTGATAGCCTATCATTAATTGTGCCTGGCAATCTTGCCTTCATTAAAACAAATGTCCAAATACACTTGAGTGGACAGGGTGAAAGAGGAACAGAGAGGGCAGTGTCCCTCTAAACCCTGCATCCATGAACCCTGCTGTGAACATTTGGCACCAAAATGTGTGTATGCAAAAGGTCAGGTTGGGGACACATAGTAAACTATATGTGAACTAGATGGCTGTGCTGTGATTGGACGTGGGAGTGTGACGTTTCCAGCCACATAATTGAATTTGTGTTTATTTCACTGGGAAGATGATTCAACAATACAGAGCGTGAAACTGATTTGACGTGCATATTACACTTCACAGATTAAAAAATACAACACATCACATAATACACACACCAAAAAGCAGAAATACACAAACATACTGTATACACTAATTCAACTATTTGAGAAAACAAAAGGGAGTAAGGCTCTCAAAGCGAGGAGATTTTGCCTTTTATTGTATTCAACAGTGAAGCCACCTGATAGGCTTTTTTAATCATTATTTTCAGAGCCTGATTGAATAAGGATTTGATCATTTTAATTGTCAATGCTTGAACACATACTGTGTACTTCTGTCTTCTCTATCATACATTTTACATTATTTTCTGCTTCTCTCATTCTTAGCTTTAGTGAAGAATGGGCTGTGTGCCACAGGCTTATGGTGTTTACTCTTCTACCCATTTCCCTTTTTTTCTCTTGTCCCTGCACTTAACATTTCTGGACTACCTAAAACAATTATAGTATGGAACAAGACCTATATATAGTAAATAACTACATGCAGGTTGAAGAGCTCTCATGGGCACAGTAATTTCACCAACAGATTTTTAAAGAGATGTTTTGAAACTTGGACTTGCGTTTCCTGCCAGTTATTAGCATGCTTCAAAGATGCACCTCAGAAAAAGTGGCATTAGCAGTAGGTACTGCTACTGTAAAGGCAATTGTGTAACATTTCAAGTGTTATTTGGGAGTTTTTGTAATATTTGTGTGCAATGGGATATTGAAAGAAGTCCTCTTTATGTCGACATTAGAGGGAGTTAATGCTAAGGGTTTGAGCAGTCCTTTTGGGATTCAGCATTCTTACTTTGTTATCAGGACACTGTCCTAGCTTCCTACATGGTCAAAGGACCATTCTGTCATTCTTACGCTGCTAACAATTTCTCGTTTTGTTTTGTACAAATGTTTGTGTAACTCTGCTGGGTGAAACCTTTTTATTTAAAAGCCTTTCAACTTTTTCTTTTATCTAGAAGAGAGCCAATGTACTTTTTTTTTTTGAATACCATATTATTTTAGGCAGGTGCACATTCTCAAATCATGATGTTTGGCAATTTCTATACTGTACGTCTGTTTTTTAGTAATTGGTTCTTACCAGACCGGAGGCTGGCATGGCACGGCAAGAGGCCAATTCGATAGAGAAGTGATGCTGTAAAGGCCACTGTGCTTTACTGCCCTGGAGTCTGGGTTTTACAGCAGTAAACCTGGTTTGACTGTGGTAATTATAGAGCACGGAGTGTAATGCGACCATAGCTCAGCTCTCTCTGCCAGCTGCCCTCTGGCCAAACGTGCTCTCACCCAAAGTCACGTATAAATGCATACATTCGTAGACATGCACTTGCATCCACACATACAGTATGTAGTCGTTGAACAAAATGTACATACAGAACAGCTGCATGCTTGTGTTTGTGCACGTGTGTCTGCCAGGTGGTTGGGAGCACTGGCAGGTGTTAGCTCTGTTGCTGGAATATGCAGCTGGATTGTGCCACAGCTGTGCGTGTGTGAAAGTGTGCGTGTCTGTGTGTGTGGTTCTGCACCTGGACACGGCGGGAGTGTGTGATAACACAGTAGCTAATGGCAGACCTATTTCCTTGCCAGACATTTAACATATAACTTATGCTCTTAGCAGACTGGATATAATTCATTGCTATTAAGTGCTGCTCATTAGTCCTGCTCTTTCAGACCTCCCAAGTGCTGCTCAACATCTGTGTGACTCTGACTCCTCGTTATTTGGGTCTTCATCCTCACTTCATACTTTGTTTGCTCTCACATCCTCATGTCTTACTTTTCCCCCTCTTTTCTGCTAATCCTACCAATGGGGTAAAAATAAGGAAGATTTGCTCCCACCCTGCTGACAGGCCAACTAAAGATGTCTGCTGGGGCCAAAATAGGCCCCCTGTAGTGGACTAAATATACCTCACAACCTCTTGCCCTACTCTCAACCACTGGCTCTGACCAACCAGACGTCAGACAGCTTCACCCTCTTTGTGTCAGCCAACCAGAGGAGAGATAATGATAAGCATTGCTGGTGATCTTCAGCGTGCTTATTTTGGCTGAAGAAGACATTCCCTCCTTGGATTACTCCCTCCCCCCGTCAGTATCCCCAAGTCCTGGCCGTGAATCCCCCACCACCCCACCCCCACAAATGCCGGTCCAGCCACCTGGTCTCTCACATACTCAGCTTGTCCTGCCAGCTCCGGGACAGCTGGGAAGAAATAGACAGAGGCGGAGTTTTGGACTGATCCTGATACCTCTGGAAGAATGCAGTTCACAGACTATACAGTAGCTCTAAATCATTTGATGTTAGGTAGTGTCTGCACTGTAAGCTAAAAGTAGATCTTCAGATGGGAGTATTGGTAGCCTTCATGAGCTTTAAAGGAACTTATTTCCTTAGGTATTGCCTGTTTGAAAAGCTGTCTGAAGTTGTCGTTTAGTGGGTAGTATGTGTAAATAGCATACTAAAGGTACACATTTGATAACGTTTAGTTAGGGTTGTTAATGTGATCCAGTTAGTAATCCAAAGCACATTTCACACAGAGAAAGATTACTCTGAGAATCCTCAACATGAGCCTTCCATCCAGGACACACACATAAACATGAACACAGATGCATGAGCACACATACATAGTGAAGAGCTACAGGGACTTTGTAAATAGTTTCCATGGGTAAGACTCCCCCCCACTGACATGACCATGCTATGAGTCAGACATAAACCGATACAGTTTCCCCATCTGTGTTACAGATAGATACCACAGATACTTCCCCAAGGCCTGTCATTATTTATTTGTTACTTTTTCCCCGCTTTCTCTTTCAAGTACGCCATTTGCACTTTTGGAATGTTATTATTTTATATTTCATGAGGCTGTTTACAGATGCTGATTATGTCCGTGATTTATTGAAAGCATGTCCTAATCCAATGCTATCGGGCTAGCAGTGCGCTAACATACGACCTGCCAACTTGGTCAGTGGTATTTCCCACACGGTCAGGAGCTGTGTGCAATGTGGACCAATGGGCTAGTCATGGTTAATGTGAAGAGCACAGCCTCAAGGCCACAGGGAGGAGTGGTAAGCCACCAGAGTAGATTTAACCCAATTTGCGAGTGATCCCCTACCTCCTTGGGGTACAGCTGCACCGTTACTGACTGTACATGACATTAGCATGGTGTTTATTGGCAATGGTAGTTTAAGGTTAGATCCTTGACCAAAGAAATAACAGAGAGAAGAATGTGTTCTTAAAGAGAGCCCCCTGTTATAAAACTAAAGTGTTATGAAAGCCAACAGAGGGTTGTAGATGTTTTTATGTTCTTCTCTTCTACGGGGGGCTATCAAAATATCACATGGCTCGAGTTAGGTGTCAGAGGCTTTTTCCATTTTTCTCTTCTATCCATCTCTCACCTTTTCTCCCTTGTACCCCCATCACTTCAGCCTTCCTCTCTCTATCTCTTCACCCCCCTTCTTCCACCCCTCTTCCCTCTTTTTCTCCCCCCATCCTCTTCATCTTTCCCTGTGGTATTAGCGGGGCCACATGTTGCTGGCCTCTCCTGGCGGTGTGAGCCCCATGGCAGGCCCTGGCTCCAGGCTGACGCGCAGCTCGGTGTGTGTGTGTCTGTGCGTGTGGATGAGAGAGACTTCAATGTGTGCCTGCATGCCTAAGAGAGAGCCTGTGTGTGTGTGTGTTTGTGTGTGAATGTGTGTGAGGCCACTAACACAGTAACCTGATAGTGGTGCGGCTGAGTTGTACGGAGCGGAGCAGTGCTGTGATTTATCCCGCGGGCCCAGCAGATGGCTGCAACAGGAGTTTGTTTAAGTTTGCTTCAGAGCCGGGCATGCAGCCAGGAGCATAGAGAGGGCCTGCCAGAAAAATGTTCACTGACTCTGGATGCCTAACCACAGTGCTCCCCCTCTCCTCTCCCTTCCGCCTCCCCCTAACCCCTCACAGCCCTCTCAGTCCAACACACACACACACATGGAGACAAACACACATGCTCTCGCAGACTTTCTGTCGCTACTCTCCTTTTACCCCTCTCTAATTTCTTTCTTTCCTCCCATCTGCTTCACACACATGCTTACATACATATGCACGCTCACATGCGCGTACACACACACACACACACACACACACACACACACACACACACACACACACACACACACACGTTGGTTTGTGCATGCTTCTCCGTTCTGTTGGCAACATCCCTGGTGCAGACATGACCTCACACCTCAGGAGGGGGCATTAAAGACTGTGGATGTGTCCATTCTGGTGGGGGTCTTCTGAACAAAACCATATGAACAACAGTTTGCCTCTCACACTGGAGAAGTATCTGCTGGATAAACAAATGCAGAGGACCACATGCACAACCTTGCAAAACGTTGTGCACATAAAGCAGATGGTTTCTGGGTAATGTCCGTGCATTGGCTCTTTCTGTCTTGCTTTGATTCAATGTCTTGCTCTCTGATTGCGAAGGTGATGACAAGTCCTATCACATCGCCTCAGGTCACCTAGGTGATAACTCCTGACCTCCCTCTCCACACATCTGCTCTCTCTTCGTACCTTATCTCTCTCCGGTCCTTTCCAGTTCTTTCCCTCTTCTACATATTCCTCGTCTTGACACAGAGTTCAGCGAGAAGAAGTCATGATCACTAAAATCTCTCTAAATCAGAGGACTTAGCTCACACCGCAAGACACAGTGAAGTACATTTGAGAATGAGGGAAGTGTTATTAGTCAATTCTTGGTCTGGTCATTTGAATAGCTGAATTATCTCAGAATCAGCAGTTTGACATATTACATTTTCAGACTGCACACTCTATATTATGTCTTTATGTCTTTATTAGGATCCCCATTAGCACTAGCATGAGCATTGGCTATTCTTCCTGGGGTCCTCGCACACACAAAACATACATAAACATACAACAAATAATCATTTCATGCAATTTACAGTGCTGTATGAAGTGAAAACTAAAATGGTCATCCAATTATCGCCATCCTATTGTGTACGTTCAGTTGGTATACTTCGCCAACTACAAAATCAAATGCAATTGAATTCCCTCCCTATAGCAAGTAGTTCATGTTAAATCATGTGTTTACATAATGCTTTTATTTGTTGTATTTCTAAGAATAAAATCACTTTAATCCCACATGCATTATGATACAGGGCATCGTGTGTAAGTTTGCACATACATAGAATGTATGTAGATGATTTTCTTTTTATTATGATGAGCTGATGATTTTGAAAAGATATGAACGAAAGATCAGCTCTGAGGCCGCCATGTGTTTTTAGGAATATCAGAGTCAGTATCCAGATGTCTATTCTTTTTTCTTCCTTCTGAAATATTACCGCACTCCATGACAAACTTCAGCCAGGAACAAAAGGGTTTGTGTGTGTGTGTGTGTGTGTGTGTGTGTGTGTGTGTGTGTGTGTGTGTGTGTGTGTGTGTGTGTGTGTGTGTGTGTGTGTGGTAAAGTGAAAAACATTCAGTGTGTTTATCTTTTTATGACTGTGTGTGCATGTGTCACAGCATGACCAATTCTTAGTCTTTCTCCACATTATTCTGAGCCTCAACAAAAGCGCACACATGTTCTTTGTTCTCGTCTTCTCTCCTCTTAATTCATAAAAGCTTTATTGTTTTGGCTCTTCCGTTCTCCTAACTCTTCTCTCTGGACTTGTTTATTTAGCTTATTTATATCCTGGTGTTCTCCAATGTTTACATCTACTCACTTTCTCTCACTATCGTGTTTATTTGATTACATCACTGATGTTTCTCCGTTTCATTTTCTGTCTCCTAACCTCTGTCCAGTGTCATCAGAGACTGTTTTAGTTTGGTGACAGTGATTCGGCTGAGAGCTTGGTTATACTGATGGTATCAAACGAGAGAGCATGGAGAAGGTCACTTATGTGGACTGAAGCGATGCAGGAATCAAATCTGTATATATAGAGAGTGAGAGGAGATCCTTGTGTGTGTGTGTTTATGTGTGTGTATGACTTATTGTGGAGGATGTCAGGTCCATTGTACTTTGGCCCAGATGCTTATTTCCTCTGAATGAACATAAGTCATTCCTCCTGCCTGTTGTGCCTTCCGGTTGGAGACACATGTTATCCGTGTTGTGTAAGAGTTTGAAGAGGATAAGAGAGGTGTGTTTGAGTTCCTGTAGGAATCGGCTGCTTAGAGAACTTTCTTGAATTTAAGTTTTTTTTTAATTGAATGCCACATTTGTGCTGAATTTGATATTAACAAAGGCTAGCTGTGTTTATTAATTGAAAGTGTTATCACAATCAACACGTATTATTCCTTTGATGTGTAGGGACAGTTCAGACAGCTACACATCAAACAGGAAGGAGGGAAAGAGGAGATGAGTAAGGAAGAGAGAATTCTTTATTAGGCTTCATATCCGCTTGAAGCTCTGCTCCTAGATACCCTCAGAGGAGAGGAAGTGAGCAGGTCACAGGTCAGGTAGCTTAGCAGCCTGCTAATGAATATGTATCTGTCAAGGTTACACTCAGTTGACATAAATTGGCTTGTGCCCGACTTATTACCTTACCTAAATGTGCTTATGTCCACTCATTACCTTATGCTAGTCTATATAATGGAGTGTACCTTCATACATGAACACTGGGGCTGTGGCCAGGACATAAGAAAAGCTGAAGGTACTAGTCTCCCCGAAATACTCTCCACTTCTCACAGACTTTCGACAAGAAATTAAATCAGATCTTTAAAGATATCTGAAATAAAGTAATCACTTGGATTTTTTGTAACAAATGTAAGTAACTTTTTTGTAATGCTGCCTACAAATTACCTTATTTTAAAATGTTCTTAAAATGGTGTTTCTTGAACTAGTCAAATTCAAAAGCCTAAAAATAAGCAACACATAGTTTATAGTATTTAATTATAGTACATTATGAAATCCCCCGAGGTAACTCTAATAAAGTAGACATGACCTCAGCATTTAACATGAAGGCAATTTCTTTATGATATCCAAGTTTTTTTTTTTTTAAAGTTCAGCGAAAGAGATTGTAAAATAAAAAAGTAATTTAATTAAGAGATGTCTTTCGGTGAAAACAAAACACATGTTGGTTTAGAGAAAATACATTCTCCATTAAAATCTATGAAATATAACCATGGGAACTTCAAACTCTTATTATAAAACCAGTCTGAAATTCTATCCTTTAATAAGCCCATTACTTTTTGCCAGTCGTACATTTCATGACCTGTGAGATTCATCAGCAGTCAGTTTTTTTTATCATACATGTTTTTGTAACTAAAATAACCTAAAGTCCTCTTTGATCTCCGATCCAATATGGCTCAAACCCAGTCCGCTGCAGATCAATGAATACAATGTGACATGTGAGTCTGTGTGGATTAGTGGACCCTTTAAGGAATGCCATCCATAACGTCTTACTAACCTTGTCCTCACTGTTCTGCGCCTATGATAACACTGTGTGTTTGGTCCAGGCCAGATGGGATTTTAGTGAGCTGATAGTTGTCCACCTGTTGGTTTGCCTCAGGAGAGCGGGAAGCCCAGCAAAGCTACAAACCAGAGCCTCAGACAGACTGACGCTGGCCGAGCAGTGATCAGATGCTGTTTGACTTCCACTAAATAAGGAACATGTGTGCTCGGTGCTGGACTGATAGCAGGCTCTGGAAGGGTTCCAACACTGCGCAGCTCCACAGGTGTCACAGTTGTTCAGGGCTGTGTGTAAAAGCCAGTGATTGTGTGAGATAGTGTTAGCTTTTATGTTTGCGTGCACACACATGTGCGAGCATTTCGACCAGTGAAGCATCTTGAGTGTGAATATCTGTCCGTCTAGATCAAAGCTGTCTCCCCCTGTTGTTTTGTAGCTCTTGGCTGAGTCGGTGTGTGTGGAGGCTAGAGCTGCTTTTATTGAGTGTTGCTGAGTCGGCCAGTGGCCTGAGCTTACATGCACGGCTGTGGTCCTGTTGGATCTCTGTGATAGGCTGTTAAAGCTGACTGACAGCCCTGCTTTACAAGCTGCTATACATCAACCCGTAGACCTGCTGCAACCGTGGGAACACAGACACATTTGTTTTTGAGTGTGTGCGTGTGTGTGCGTGTGTGTGGCAGAGTCAGTGAGTAGTGGGGGTCAGCGTGGAGCAGAAACAGGGCCTGCTGTTGAACGATAAGGCCTGCTGACCCTGTAACCTCAGGCTCGCTGTGATGAGGTCATCTCAAATTACAGCTGGCCAAATGTTCCCTGTCTGCTAGCATTAAGACAGGAAGGTCTAACCTCTGGAGCAGAAAGCTTTTCTAACCCGCTGATGGATGCAGCCGCTCTTCCGTCCAAATGTATGTCCAATAAATGGATTAATAGACTCTTACTGACACACAATTGTTGGCTGGCAACCAGAGGCGAAGTCATGATATCATTCTATCACAGTATATCATGTATTGTTTCCAGTTGGACAATATACCCAGGACTGGCCAAATATTTTTTTGTTTTTATTCTGTTTTGTCGAACAATGTTTTTATTTACTGGATCGTGTACTTTCTGTTTTATAGAGTTTAAAGAAAGTGAATCAGGGTGCTCCGGCATTGAATACAAATAAATGAATAAGTTATTTATTATTTGGTTGCTTTTGGATCTCTGACTCTCAACAACATTTTTGAACGATAAAACAAGTTTGAATGCCAGACAATGTTTGGTCTAGCTTGACAATGACTTTTAGCAATTGGCTCTGTTAACAAAACTAAAAGTGCAACTCTGTCTGGATCCCTCTATCTTTGTCTTTCTTAGTTTCTCCCTCCTTCATTCTCAACTCTTAATCTTCCTCCTCCTCATCCTTCGCTTCCTTTGTGTCCATTTCAGTGCAGATCAAGACAGTCTTTTCTGGCGCTGATGCCATTTCTTTATTTTCCCTTTGAGGAGTCAGATTTATTGGTACACCATCTCATTTTAGTTGTTCAATTCATGTGTATCAACATTAGCAAAAAGGCTTTTTCCATGTTCAATCGTAAAAGTGGCGTGAACTACACAGCAGGCAAAGTCGGTGCAAAGCGTGCGGTTTAACTTGTGTGTATGTGTGTGCACGAGCATGAGTGTGTGCATGTTAGTGCACAACTCAAGCACAGATGTTCTCAAAGGCTCCAGTTTTGAGCCAGTAGTTCTCCCTCTCCGCTTGCAGAAAAAGGGAAGTGTCTAATAAAAGGCGGGTGTATGAGACGAAGTGAGTAACACACACACACAGAGAAAGAGAGAGAAAGAGTCTGCCTCGCTCGATCTCTCTGAGCCTGTGAGAGAGCATGCGAGTGAGTGAGTGAGCGAGCGAGGCAGGAAGCAGGGAGGGAGGCTGTGCCAAGCTGGAGCTGAATTCCTGCCAAGAGTCTACTTGTTTGCTCGTCTGGCTGGAGCCAGAGGCTGACCTTATTAGCTGGGAGGGCAGCCGTCTTATTAAAACACATCTGGCGCTCAGGGAGCCCAAATAGTCCTCATATTGTCTTCCTGCTTGCTCCTGACCTTGCGTTACCTAGCAGGAATGCTGACAAGGGCTTCACGCATCTGTTGAGAGTTTCACCAGGGTCTTTTCTCCCCCTCTTTCCCTCCCTCCTCTCCTCTTTCCCACCTTTGCTGGCGCCTGCACGGTAGCTCTGTGGGACCTGTTTTTCTTCCCCCCCCCGTCTTTCCTTTTCCCTCCCACTCTTTTCCACACGCCAACCCTCAACACCGCCACCACTCTTTTCGATGTAGCGTCCCAGTACCCCCCATGGAGAGACGTTTTTTTTTCCTGCTCCCCATGCCAGGTTGCTGTGTTGATACAATTATTCCTATGTATATATTTTATGTGGGGCTGTAACATGGTCCTGTTTAAATAGCTATTTACTGGTTATTTTAAATGTGGATGGTGCCGCGTCCTGGGGCTTGTCTTTATTGTCTATTTGGAAAGGGGGGGCTTCTTTATGGTGTGTTCAGTGTTTGTTAAGAGGAACCTTAAGTGGAGACACAAAGACTCAAGCTTATACTGTACAGGAACAGATTTCCAGCTGTCTTCACATTGGCTATACTTCAATAGCTTGGTGTGTGTGTGCTGTGTTGACTTTCTACACAATGCAAAGAAAGCATTGTCGGCCCACTCCTACAAAATATAGCCACAAGAAAGCATTTGTGTTGCTGTATAAGATGTTCTTTGAGAGCCCAGCCTCACTGATCCTTGCAGTAAAGGTCCGGGTGAGCCGCTGCTCACTGATCTGGAAACAGCACTATCATTACCAGACTTAACACCTGTAAGTACGTGTAAGCTGCTGCAGATGGAAGTGAAGTCTTCCACTTTACACACTGACGTTAAAGTGAATGACTCTCTTGCACACCTGTCATTCGTAACGCCACCCTTCAGTATGAATTCACTTTGACTTGTTTCATTTTCAAAGTTGCTGATAGAGTATTTTTACTTTTCAACATGCTCTCTTTTTGTTTGCTGCGCCGGTAATGGTCCCTGCTAGTGTTGGCCCTTTGACCCCTCAGCATCCTCTGGTTTGAGTGCGGATTTGTACTTCAACTTTTACCCTAGATGCCCTCATGACCCTGGCCCCTTGAGCGCACATCAGGCCCCCCAAAATCACACCAGGTATTCAGGTCCTTGTACAACTAAGTCCCTGAGCCTCTCCTCTCCTCAGAGGGGAGAAGGTGAAACAGATTGATGTGAAAAATTAGAGAGACAAGGAGATGAGAGAAGCGTGTTGATTTCTTTCTGTGGGGATGGCTGCTTGTGAAATGTTGCCCTAAACGAGTAAACATGAGCAATATCAGCTTCCATGAGCAAACAATGTGTGTGTACAGTCTCTTAATGGCAGCCTTCACAGGAAACGCTGTGCTGAACATCTGTTAGGTGATGGAGTCTGGACTCACTCATCCCACTCATAACATCACTCATTCCCTTCCTCTCTCTGTTCTCTCTCCATCCTCTGGACATCTTGCTTTTCTTTTTCATCTGTCTGGCCTTTGTGTGCAAAAACTTTATACAGATTTTGTGTGGTTCTGCTCAGTCTCCACACCCAGCAGCTCTGTGTATGTCTTTACTTTCTTCAGACAGACTCTCTGTGTCCCAGTGTAACACCAAAGCTATTGATGTGTCATTTGCAAACGCACGTCGTTCATTCCCTCTGGTGATTCCTATCTCACAGTCGCTCTCTGCCTTTCTTTTCGCTCCACCTAGTGCCACTATGACTGCATTTCTATGATGTGTGTCTTTGTCTGATCTCTGCTGGGGATCTGTGGTAATGCAAACACACACACACACACACACACACACACACACATGCTTACTTTGCCTGCTCTCCATCTTTAATTCACTCATGATCTGCAAAAGCTCTGTCATCAACCGGATGCTCTGCTCTGATTGGCTGCCAACACATTCTGTGTTACAAATACCATTGCTGAGTGAGACTTGCTCTGGTCTAGAGTTCACATGCACACACACACACACAGACACCCACACCCACACACAAACCATCTTAGTTAAAGGGGACCTATCATGGAAAATGCACTTTTGTACGTCTTTTATACATGAATATGTGTCCCCGGTGTTCCAGGGAACTCACCAAGTGTCAGAAAACACAACCCTCTCTCTTTTCCTCCATACCCAAATCTCTAAAAACGGGGCTGCAACGGATCTGATACAGACTGATCCAGATTTGAACATTCTCTGACGTCAGGAACGAGGATCTCTGCCTATATGGGCAACTCTCCACCTATCAGGGGAATGAGAGGTTGGGCCACGGCCGGCCATTACCGCTCGAAAGCGCTGGAGACGCTGTAGTACATATGCCAGGCCTGTAAGTGGCGCTGTAGTCTGCCACAAAAGCAGCGAAGAAGACTTCCCGCGCATGGTTGCCATGGTTGCCCTTTTGTTTATTCTCCGCTGTGGCTCTTTTACTCCCTCCCCGAGGCAAGCGTCTCACACATACACATACACATACAGCCAAAGGCCTCTGGTTGAAGATTTATTTAATTTGCTCCCAGGCTGTTGGTGAACTTTATTGGCTCCAAATCTTTTTACAGTCACATTAGCTGCTGTGTTTGTTCAGTGCAGGCGTATAGCCACACATATTGTATATCCGCACGCGAGAGAAAGAGTTGACCGGACAGACCCTGCATCCTCTGGGGAGATTCCAGACATTCCTCTACTTCCCTGCCCACTACAAAGAGAGCCATTCCCCCAGGCTCATCACAGCTCTGCCTCGTTATACACACACACACACACACACACACACACACACACACACACACACACACACACACACACACACACACACACACACACACACACACACACACACACACACACACACATACAGTAAGCTCGTTTCAGTGGCCTAAAGATCCAATTACTAAAGTCGAAATAGCTAATCCAAACAAGCAAAGTAAGATGGATCGATGCCCTCTTGATCGTGCACCGCAGTATCTTGCTGTCGGAAGCATGTGTGCTTGTGTGTCTGTAATGGGGGGGTTGTAAAGTGGGGGTCTTCCTCCCTCTATTGATGGAATAAATAACAGAGCTTCCTCCCTCTGCTCTCTGACTCATCCTGTTGTCCCCTAGGTGGGAGAGGAAAAGCCATGCCACTTCCATGCATCTTTCTCTCTTTATTTTATTTTGCTTCTTTTACCTGTCTCATTTATTTGTTAAATTCCAAATATGTGGTGCCAAACAGCAGAAAAAAATAAAAACCAACATACTGTACAGTCAAAATAAAGTTAATAATTAATTTGATTCATTTTTTTTATTTACACACACTTTTTATAAGCATATTCATGCCAGGGTGTTTTTGGGTTAACTGCAATCTGAATATATCTGTACGGTACTGTGCTTTACAGGACTTTTATGTGTGTGTGTGTGTGTGTGTGTGTGTGTGGCCGCCAGGTCCTCAGCATGGGAACAGCTGTTCAGAGCAGTGCTGGCCACACACACATGGGTCTGATTAGCACTTGGTGACTCCCTCCCTTCCTCCCCCCTGCCCTCCCTGCTCACCTCCCTCCCTTTTCAGTGGGGGCCGCGGCATGCTGGCGGCACCAATAATTTTAATGCCTAGTCTGAGTCTGCCAGGAGCACAGGCATGCGAGTGCACACACACACACACACACACACACACACACACACACACACACACACACACACACACACACACACACAGCCACAGAGTCTTGCCAAGAGAGGGAGCACAAAGCTCTCATGCTTTGATCTGCGCTTTTCCTTTTTCCTCCCCCTCCCCTCTCTCTGTTTACCCCTGACCTTCTCCTCTCCCCCCTCCTCTTCCTCCTTCTCTATATCCTTGCCGCTCCAGCACAGATGTTCTACCTCTACAAGTTCAGAGTTGACGTGAGGGGGTCTTCATGTCCCATACTAGTGTACACTAATCCCCTTGTAAATGTTATATATGGCCTGTTTTTTCAACCTCTCCTTCCTTGTCTGTCTTTTAGCAGAGCATTATATCAGCCAGTCTGTGTCTTAGTCTTAATGAAACAACTGAATGACTTCAATGATCTTAGTGGAATTGGGCTGGAGCAATAGACAACACTGTACAACTATTTATCTAGCGAAATATCCATCTGTCTCTTTTTTGATCTGAGCAAACACTTCTCTCCGTCCTCTTGATAGTGCAGTCCAGTAGGACATGTCTTTCTGAGGCAGATTCCACATGGAACTGATACCAGAAGAGTTGGTGTAATAACTCACAGAAGGAGGTGGGTGTGTAAGAGTAAGAGAGGAGGGGCGTTCAGGGGGTGAACGATGGGTAGGGGAAATGCTGTGATAAAGGTTTAGGACTAGGTGCGAGAGGTGAGGAGGTGAGAGAAGATGGTAGAAGATCAGGAAAGTGAAGAAACAGATACACAGCGGGTGGACAGGAAGATCATATGCAAGGAGTGCAAATAGGAGAGAGTAGACCATGACTCATCAATGTGGCTCCACTTAGTGAATAGTCCCTGTGTTTGTGAGGGGAGACAAAGTGTGTGTTCTGTGTGTATCCATTGAACAGAAGAAAGACCTCAACATTAAACTTTAATAGAGAGAGCTGAGTGTCAAATGCAGTAGCTCAGGTGTTAGCAATAATTAACATTATACACAGTATAATAAGTTCAGCCTCTATTCATACCCAATTATGACAATTTCTGCAGCAGTATTTACATTATGTAACCACAAACAAGTACAACATATACTGTATATTCACAACATGTATAACCTCTAAAAAGATAGATTTGAATAGATATTAAATTGGTTTTAATGTAAAATGACTATAGGGCCCTAACAGAGGGTATTTAAATGAATGGTTAAGCGCTGAATGTGACACGTGTCTATGTAGCCAAAGCTTTTGTACATTTTACAGTTTAGACTCTCCTCTGTCAGTCACACCATCTGTGTCTCTTCCCCTGTCTCTGTGTTGTATGTAGAGCTTGAGTGTCAGGAAATTCCCTCTGACAGACATATATCCATTTAGAGAATAGATTGGGACCGTGTGTCAGACTCCTGAGATCAAAACCACAATTTGTTCCAATGTCTGCTGTCTGGACAGATTCTTTGTTTGGGTTAGGGGAGATTTCTTGTCTGTCTTTATGGTTTTTCTGGACTTATTTAGTCATCTTCGTTTCTGCAAGAATGAGCAGAATTAGTTTCAATCTTTTTTGTATGACATGTTATATCATTAGTGGTTATGATAGGATGTGATGGCTTTTTGGCAGTGAAAGGGCTATATTTAGTGCAGAAAGTGTAATAGTATGATCAGCCACCAGATGGTGCCAGTGCTCCACTCAGGACAGGTGTTGCTACTGGACCAAATCAGATGTGGAAATCTCTAATTTTGATAATTAAAAGAAAGTAGACTAAAGTAACTATACACAGGACAGGAGTGGAAGGCATGTTAACTATTTAAAGCAGTGATTATCTGGGCTTGTAAGTGTGTGTGTGTGTGTGTGTGTGTGTGTGTGTGTGTGTGTGTGTGTGTGTGTGTGTGTGTGTGTGTGTGTGTGTGTGGGGTTACATGTTCATTTGTTTGTGCAAAACTGATCATTCTTGTGCAACAGTTCAAGTCATCCTGCACCTCTGGGTGGCTTGGAAAGTCTGCATAAATGTATGTTGGGGTTTTGAGGAAAAGGGATATGAAGCAGCTGTTTAAATGCTTTGTACAGTAATTGCTGTTGTGTGTGTGTGCGAATGTATGCGTGTGCTTGTGTGTGGTGTATGGTGTCATCACTTGGGCTGTGTTGTGGTAGACTCTCGGCTCCACACACCAGGCAAGTCTGTAATTACTCAAGCCAACGCTCATACACACTGTTAACTTGTAGAGTCTGTGGTCCCCCCACCCCACTCTCTCTCTCCCTTTCTCCCCCTTAAAGTCTTCCTCTGTGATTCCCAGTGTGGTCCCAGCTCTGGTTTGGCCATGAGATCTGTCTCCTGTGTTTTGGAATGTGTCGGTGCTTCTAGCCAATTTACTCTCATGAGGTATCATAATGAATTCTCTGACCAACGTGACCCAGCCAAGCAGCCAATTACACATGACTCTGTTTAGATACGTTTTAAACAGGGAGCTAACACATACCAGACAGGTTTTCAAATTGTCCTGTCAGCATTGTGTGTGTGTGTGTGTGTGTGCACATGTGTACAGTGTGCATGTGTAAACCAGCTGTTGGTCTGGTCCAGCCACACAGATAGCTGCCAGAAGCTTCTTTGACCTCTGATATTAACACAGATACGACACAGCCCCCCCAGCCTCTCTTCCCACCAAACACACCAACACTCAATCTGAGATGTACTTTTTTTTTTAACATTTCTTTTTAATCATGCCAGTAGGTGTGTTTGTGTGTGTGTGTGTCTGTTCCTATGTAGTAACTGCCAACAGTCGGAGGAGGACAAGAGGCTAAGCCACATCTCTAACCAGTTTGAGAGCCTCCCTATCTCTGCTAACACAGACTGGGTTGCTGGGCACAAACACACACACACACAGGCGCACAAGCACACACACACACACACACACACACACACACACACACACACACACACACACACACACACACACACACAGGCGCACACGCGCACACGCACACACACACACACACACACACACACAGGCGCACACGCGCACACGCACACACGCACACACACACACAACCTATCTCTCTCTCTCTGATGAACCTGTGTCTTTCTCTCTGATGAACCTGTCTCTCTCTCTCTGATGAACCTGTCTCTCTCTCTCTGATGAACCTCTCTCTCTGATGAACCTGTCTCTCTCTGATGAACCTGTCTCTCTCTGATGAACCTATTTCTCTCTGATGAACCTGTCTCTCTCTCTCTGATGAACCTGTCTCTCTCTCTGATGAATCTCTCTCTCTCTCTGATGAACCTGTCTCTCTCTCCGATGAACCTGTCTCTCTGATGAACCTGTCTCTCTCTCTCTGATGAACCTGTCTCTCTCTCTGATGAACCTGTCTCTCTCTCTGATGAACCTGTCTCTCTCTCTCTGATGAACCTGTCTCTCTCTCTCTGATGAACCTCTCTCTCTCTCTGATGAACCTCTCTCTCTCTCTGATGAACCTGTCTCTCTCTGATGAACCTGTCTCTCTCTGATGAACCTATTTCTCTCTGATGAACCTGTCTCTCTCTCTCTGTCTGCCTGTCTCTCTCTGATGAACCTGTCGCTCTCTCTCTGATGAACCTGTCTCTCTCTCCAGGAGGAGGCGTGCAGAATGGCCTGGACACTCCTCACTGAGTATTATGGTATATCAGCTGATCGACTGTATGTTTCATACTTTGGAGGAAACGCTGAGTCAGGACTTCCTGCTGACGAGGAGACGAGGAACATCTGGCTGGAGATCGGGTAACACACACACACACACACACACACACACACACACACACACACACACACACACACACACACACACACACACACACACACACACACACACACACACACACACACACACACATACACACATTCCCTCTCCCAGTGTGGCTAAACTAGATTAGTGTGTGTAAAGGCTCATAATCCCTGCTGCCTCCCCAGCAGGCAGAGAGGAGCCTGTCCTCCAAATTAGGTTGGCCTCTCTGGGTGATGAGTGGCTGCCAGCAAGGGTCTGCTTTATTTGTGTGTGTGTGTATTTCAGTGCGTGTATTTTAGCATTTGTGCATGAGCTGTGAAGCACACGTCTCCAGCTGCTCTGTCACTTTTCAGCACGTAGACATTCAACCAAAGAAAGGACACAGGAAGATGGCACTAGGAGGCCTTAGGCACGGTGTTTGGTATACTTAGTGTCATCATTTACGGCATGTTTATCTTGGTAGATATCACAAGGCAAAAGTTGGGTGTATAAAAGATAAACAGAAGTAGTCGAAACTTAACATCAGGAACTGCTTATCAAAGCGTGTCAGCATATACTATCTCCTGGCTTAGTACTGTATGTCTTTAGATGACTGTCAAGCAAGAAAAAACCTACTCGTTTAATCGTTAATACCTACTCAATGCAAACCCCAAACAACATTTTTAAGAAGTGAAAATAACCTTTTAACACATTCTTGTAAAACAACATTGTTTTCAAATGTGTTTCTGCATTTAAGGGCCCTTCTCACTTTCTTTTTTGTAAGAGCATGCTATCTTGGCTTACATTGTTGTATTTCACTCTGTAGTATATTGCTGTATGAGTGTTTGGCTGGGCTCTGCGTACTGTATGACACACATAGTTCACCTTCTATGTAAATGTAACTATGGCAGCATTTGTGCCTTACTTTCTTGTAGTCAATCTCGACACAATTATGGGTATGTGTGTGTGTTTGTGAGAGTGTGTGTATTCTTTGTGTCTGCTATAAGCCCATGTCGGGATGTTTGAGCCCTTTGGACAGGAAGTCATTTGAACTCCTGACCTGGGATTGATATAAAGGCGAATGTATAATGTAACACTATAGTTGACATGCACAATGGGATAGAACACTGTGCAACTGTACATTGTATGAATAATGAATGTTTAGTCTATTTCCTGGTTCATCTCTCAGTGCCCCCCCAGCATCACGTTTGATCAGTGTCAGCAACACACATTCCTCCGGACTTGTTAAATGAAGCAAAGCTAATTCTAAATCTCTTCCATTAATGGTAAGGTATGAATTATCCTGATTATTTCAATTTTTTAACTACCCTTGCGCACATATGGCTTATCCAGTCCCAGTCTTTATGATGTTGTGGATGTTGTCCTTCTGTTACCCTCTGTGGTGCTTATCATCATGATTCAGCAGGCTGAATGTTATACCAAGGCATTATGAGCTGTGGGGCAGCACTCTTTGGGGTCTTCAGTGTGCTAATAGTGAAGGGCCCATAGGGAAGCACAGTAATTGGTCTTTATTTATGCTGAGTGAAGGCTATGATTAACTAATATCACCCCTGAGTGTATCCCCTGCGTGACTGCGCATGCACGCACATACAGATCCTTTATATAGCGTGTGTGGTAGTGAGATTGAGTGGAGAATTGAGTATTGGGCTAATCCCTGGTGGCAGACTGAAATCCCTGTAAAGCTACTAACAGGCAGTTAGAAAAATGCATATTGTAGTTCACTCACAGTATCACAGTGTCTTTTTAGAGGAGGTTTGATGTTACCAATAAAGTGTTTGATTGAATTTGTATCAGACCACAAGTGAAGGGACAACAGTTTGTCCGATATGCATTTGTTCTTCCATGCTGTGTTTACCAGTATGTTGCTTATTTAGCCTCTGCAGAATGCCATTAAACTGCCAAATACCAAAGCGACTTACAATAAGTGCATTCGACCAGGAAGATACAAACTTGAAGAAAACAGAATCATATAAGTACATCAGGTTTCATAGAGCTAAAACATTTCAAGTGCTACTCAACTGGCTTTAGATAAGCCAGTCCTTTGTTAGTATATAAGTGCTTTGTTAGTAATTCTTTGTTAGTAATTGTATCGCTCGAAGTGGAGTCGAAAGAGATGGGTTTTCAGTCTGCGCCGGAAGACGTATAGGCTTTCTGCTATCCTGATTTCAATGGGGAGCTCATTCCACCATTTTGGAGCCAGGATAGCAAACCTACGTGTTTTTGCTGATGGGAACTGTAGTGCANAGTGCATTCGACCAGGAAGATACAAACTTGAAGAAAACAGAATCATATAAGTACATCAGGTTTCATAGAGCTAAAACATTTCAAGTGCTACTCAACTGGCTTTAGATAAGCCAGTCCTTTATTTGTATATAAGTGCTTTGTTAGTAATTCTATCGCTCGAAGTGGAGTCGAAAGAGATGGGTTTTCAGTCTGCGCCGGAAGACGTATAGGCTTTCTGCTATCCTGATTTCAATGGGGAGCTCATTCCACCATTTTGGAGCCAGGATAGCAAACCTACGTGTTTTTGCTGATGGGAACTTGGGTCCCCCTCGCAGTGCGGGTGCGGCGAGCCGTTTGGTTGATGCAGAGCGGAGTGCACGTGCTGGGGTGTACGGTTTAGCATGACAGTTAAAAAAAGCAAGAGTGTTTGTGAATGCGTGCACATGTGTTTGTGTCTTTCTCTGCCAGTGCTAATGAGCTGAGGGCAATAAGGCCAAGTTTTTTCTTTCAAGGAGACAGACGGCGAGCGGGGACAGTGGTGCGTGTTGGGCTTCAGACTACTAGACTTACACACATGAAGGCAGCAGCAGCAGCAGCTTAATTCACGTTCAGGCTCTGTTGTTCTGCCTCTGTATGCATGGCAGACCCACCTGTGTGTGTGTGTGTGTGTGTGTGTGTGTGTGTGTGTGTGTGTGTGTGTGTGTGTGTGTGTGTGTGTGTGTGTGTGTGTGTGTGTGTGTGTGTGTGTGTGTGGGGTTAGGGGGGGTGTGTGTGTGTGTATGTTTGTGTGTGTGTGTGTGTGTGTGTGTGTGTGTGTGTGTGTGTGTGTGTGTGTGTGTGTGTTGTCAAATCCCCATAGCCTCTGTGTTCTCATGTGTTTACTCCTAGTGTAGAAACTGAACACCGGGCTGTAATCAGAGCTGCAGTGAGAGGATCACAACAACAGTGTTCCCTCATTATGGCTCCAGCAGATCACCTTTACCTCTCGTGTGTGTGATTATGGTTCCACCCCTGGTAGCTTCACAGACGGCAGAGGTACACGTGGATGCGGGCGAAGCTATCTGCATCTTTTTGTGTGTGTATGTGTTCTCACTATACAAAAAGCGTTGTTTATTTTTGCTCGAAGCGACTGTGTTGCTCCGAAAGGCTTGGTCACTGACATATCAAATACCAAGCCTGCCACTCACTATTTCATCCATTGGAATGTGTGTATTACAGAAACATAACCAATAAGTGGTCTATCATTTGAGCATATTCAAATGTGTGCATTCAAGCGTGGGAAAGAGTAAATGAAAATAGTAGCACTTTTAGGAGGGATTGAGCCGTGAGAAATGGAAAGAGAGAAATATAATCAACAGAATATTGTTCACTTACAGAAGGACTTGGAGTCTGCAGCAGCTTCCGGGGTGTTCTCACATGCTCACATTAATAATGCAAACCCCATCATTCAATAATTTACTTATATTTTGTAAGAATTTGAAACCATCCAGTTTCTATCATATTCTTGAATGGAAAGTGCTGTTTAAATAAGATTGATATGCGGTCCTCTAATTTATTTTTAATGTGCATTGGTATTACTTCAAATGTTTACATGTGAACAAACCCATATTCAGTTTGGCTCCAAAGTTCAGAGAGCATCCCAGAACCCTTCTCCTGACTGAAGAGCATCCTCCCCCAATATGCTGCTGCTGATCTCAGTGTGTGAGGTACACATCCGTTTCCTCTGCTCCCAACAGATTCCCATTATTGAATTAGGATAACCTGGCCCTCCTCTCCCCTTCCCTCCTTCTCTTTTCATTCTCTTGGTTTTATATTATTGCATTACCTCCGCTTCCCTAACCCTCCCTCCCTGCTTTATGTGGCCCAGTAATGAGACAGTGACAGATTACCCTAAACCCCACTCTCTCTATCTCCCTCCCATCTCCCCCCGCTCACTCTGAGATAGCGACTTGCAGTGAGCTTCAATGTGCACCGTGTGGATGTGTGTTATGTATGAAGCGTGTAAGCTCAGGTGACGGGGCTGTGATGTGGTTCATGTGGTACAGATTCTGTTTCTAATCCCATGTCAGGCATTTAGTGCCAATTTGTAAGAGAGCTGGCAGGTAGAGTGAAACCAGAATTAAACACCAGTAGGCCCGGCATTAGGGTAACCCAGGATATGATACTATCACAACATTTAGTGTGGGATCACGATGCTAACGCCTTATCCTGTTGGGTATAAGGGCCATGGTGGGCATCAGATTGTATTGGAAAGACCTAATGGGGACAATTTGCTTTTAGCCCAACGCTACAGTATCACAGCGTATAAAAACACATAACACCATATAAAGTATATTATGTACATGCTTTACAGCCAAATTGTAAAGCACCTTGGATAAAAGCTCCATATAAATGAGCTCATTCACTATTAAAACCTCCAACTTGTTCATAAGTACAGTACCGGTACTTGAATAGATGTGCGTAGTTGACTTTCCACCTTCGCCTATAATACATCTCATTAACAACTGCTCAGCAACTGAAGAGGAAAATATACTCCTAAAGTGTCAATGTAATAATAACAGAAAACTGGGCTCCACCTTTATCTGCTCATTCACGATACATAAAAAGTAATGTTCACTTTTCCTGAAAGTTTCCTTATGTCTTCTTTTTCTTCCCACATTTTTGTTTCACCCATCCAATTTGTCATGTTGTCCTCTCGATGTTGGAGTGTTTCTGCACAGTGTGTGTGCCTACCATATGTGTAGGATAGTGTGTTGATGTGTTGGACTTTGTATATGAGAAGAGCCTCAGTAATCCTATTGACAGAGATGCAGCTTTGCTTCAGCTCAACAGCAGCTGTCTAGTTTGGAGCGGAGGGGTCCAGTTAGCTGCAGGGGGGTGGGGTCGTCTCCGTGTCCACTCTTGTTGACCCTCGTCGCTGTCATTAAAAGCTTTTATGCCTTTGTCTACCCCTCTGAGTATCTCATTTAATTCATATTTGTTTTAAAATGCTCGCATTGCAGTAAGTCATCCAATTGATTGGTTTGAAGTGTTTAATATGTGGTTAACACACAAACACTCTCACACCCCCGACCCCCGGTTCTGGTCTTGCAGTGGTCTGCTCCGCCCCTGCCTCAGTGCTGTCTCCATGTCTCAGAGCACACATTCATTGCCTAATCTTCCTCTATGTTTAATTTACAGCCTTGGCTGCTGCTGCCATATGCTCCCTTTGTTTCCTAATAACACACACACACACGCACGCACGCACGCACGCACGCACGCACGCACGCGCACACACACACACACACACACACACACACACACACACACACACACACACACACACACACACACACACACACACACACACACACACACACACACACACACACACACACACACACACACACACACACCGCTCTGTGTAGCATTGCCTACATTTTCAGCGTTATGCAAAAAAAGCCAGATAAACAAACATGCCAAAGAAAGCCACCCCTCTTTAGCAACACTACTCAACCTCTCCACAATTTTCCACAAGTTTGTTGTGTGTGTGTGTGTGTGTGTGTGTGTGTGTGTGTGTGTGTGTGTGTGTGTGTGTGTGTGTGTGTGTGTGTGTGTGTGTGTGCGTGTGTGTGTGCGTGCGTGCGTGCGCGCTGACCTGCTTGAGGTGAGAGACCTTTACACCATCTGGTATGCTTAACTTGTTCCCATTATTGCTCCATCTTTTTCTCTCTTTCTGTAGGGGTACTTTGGGTGCTATTCTTTTCTTCTTTCTCTTTTCTCAATATGTTGCACTGCACCAGCCAAACACAAACACTGTTTGTTGTATATCTGCACACTGGGTGATGCAAAGCAGTGCTTGCAGAGTGTGTGCTCAGCCAAGGGCAGCTAATGTAGTGTCACTGTGACATACAAATGGGCCGGGAGCAGCGGTGCTGTAGATGATGAGCACTCCCAGGCCTTTTTATACAGTGCTGCTGTGTGAAGAGCCCCTATCCTTATTCATTTTCATGGCTCTGCAGTCCTGCTATTGACTTAAAGTGCAGCGATGCAACCACCTACTCCTCTGCATTTGGGAAATATAATGAGCTACAGCGACAGGAATTTAAATACAGTGGAGTGGCGAGGGCAAGAGATGAGAGAGGGTAACACAAGTGGAGCGAGAGAGTGTGTTTCCTGTTTGCTTTGCTCAGGACGCGAGTGAATCGCTGCGTTGTTCTCCGCTCAATTTATCCCAGCCACTGCCGTTTTCTTCCTCTAAGGCCCTCTCTCTTTCACAAGCTTCCTTCTCTTGCTCTCCTGGCCAGAAACACATGCTTTGAAATGACGTATTCACACAGCGAGACACTTTCAATGAGGGTGTGTATGTGAGAGAGACACACAGAAAGAGAGTTTGTGGTCTGCAGGGCTTTCTCTCTGGCTCCAGAGGCCCTGGCCAAGTCAGCGGTGAGGTTTGGCTCTCTTCTCGCACCACTGCACACACACTCTTGCACACATACAGACACACACACACACACACACACACACACACACACACACACACACACACACACACACACACACACACACACACACACACACACACACACACACACTCTTGCACACATACAGACACACACACACACAGTCTGTCTTTCTTTGTGCCTTATGCCTCTCTCCTCCACTGACCTGTCCACATAAGTGCTCTTTTTGCTTTTCATACAGTAGGCTATCCCTCTTGCCTTCCTGCCACCCAGGAAGTAGTTCACATCTTGATTTAATGTGCGGACCGTGTCCCAGGATACACCCCAAGTTGTTCTGCAGTGAGCATTGCACCTCTACAGTACCAAACTCTCCTTCTCTCTCTTAATGTATTCCCCAATGCTTCACTTTCTCACTTAACACACACACATTCACCGGACACAACACAGAAACAAAAGGCAGGAAGAGTTCTTTCCCGTGCTTAACGAGACAAAGAGTCATTGATTTAGCAGGCAGTACAAGGAGTTAGGAGCGATCGATCTTGTTAAGCCCGTGGACATGCTCTGGACTGGAAGAAAGGGAGAAAGGACTGGAGTGAGGACAAGGAGAAAGCGAGAGAGAAACACTGAGAGAGGGAAGGTTGAGGTGTGTGATCAAGAGATGTAGCTTCTTAATATGGTCACTGGGCAGCTATTAATGTGTCCTTAAAATACATCTCACACCTCAACAGATCCAGATGGGGATCACTATACCAGGTGGGCTAAAATAGAGAAAGGGGAGTGAAGGGGGGGGGGATGATAGAGTACAGAGAGAGAGAGAAAGGGATGATGGGTAGGGGTGTGAGGGATTGAGATGGAGGCAGCGCAGTGATGCATGAAGCCTTGTGGAGGTTATGTATGTGTGGCTGTGTGTGGTGGGGCATTTTATGGTGAGGCTGAGGTCTGCCTCTTGGGGTTTGCATGTGAGCCAGCTGTGTGCATGTAAGTGGGTAAGAGTGTGTCTCTCTGTGTGTGCAATGAATGCGTTTGCGTGCTGACTCTACTGCTACCCTTTTTAAGGAAAGATCTAGCAACAACCGTTACCCTCAGTAGATAGCTTAAACTCCAGTTTGAGGATCAACGTGCCCAGCTAAATGTGTTCATGCTATCTGAGCTCTGTGTCTTCATCATGCATTCAGTCTGAATACAGCACAGCTTTAAACTGTAAATGGTGCTTTGTTGGTTGGGGCGTAACACATTACATAGTACAATACTAAATGTCCACTTTGAGGATAACACATCTGGGAATTTGAAGATTTATCACAGTACTCAGGGACAGGCTTTCACTACTGTGTCTTTATAACATAGGCAGCTATTTTACCTTGCAATATTCTCAAGGTAAACAGTAGAGATCCAGTGTGCTTTTCATGGGAATGTGCGCTGCAGAGGTATAATGTTGCAAGTGTAGACCCAGGTACAACCTTTGTGTCAGATGGTGACCCTGTGTTTCTTTTGCTCAAGGCCTCTGCTTTGGCATCCTCTGTGCATTGGACTGATCCCACTCAAATACATGAGTAAGCTGTGTTTTGGTCTAACCGCCTTTCAGTCTATTGTGAGTGAGAGGAGAACGCTTATTGTCAGGATACCTCTTTAGAAAGTAACAGAAATTGGTATTTGCTTTGGGATTTTTCAATAATCTTTCCATTTCAAAACAATGTCCGTCCTGAGTTTCAAAAGTCTAACGTAAAATGAACCAATTTGAGAAGTTTAAAGTAACTTCCCTTGAGTGGAAGTGCTAGAAATCAGATCATCTTTGGGAAATAGGGAAGGAATTTTCCTTATTAAATTAAAAATAGTGAATCAAAACTTTTGTAGATATCTTTTTTACATTATTCTTTTCATACTCTACCCCCCCCTCCCCCTCCCCCTCTCTCGCTCTCTTTCTCAGGCTCTCTGTTGTCATTTCCCAGTGCTGCTTGTCATCGAGTGACAGCGAGCACATTGTTGAGCTGAGCCTTTTTAAAGGAAGCTGCTTTTTTATGGGCAGACATAAAAACACATGAAGCCGGCGCCGTTTAAAAAAACATCACATTTCCCAAGGCAGCCTGCAGAGAACACAGAGAGAGAGGAGGGAGATAAGGGTGGTGGAGGCTGAGGGTGGATAAGGATACAACAGCGTAGCACACAGAGAATCAAATAGAAACAAAGAAGATCACTTTCTTCTCTGTTCTTTCTTCTGTTATATATCCACCTTGCCTTCTTCACATAAGAGCACACAGACATCTAGTGAATGCCTTGAATGTTAGGCTTAACCATGACATTCATTTCATAAATGAAACTGATACCACACGTGCTGCACAAACTCTATTTATGTAACTGAAGATAATCTGTGCAAATCAAGATGAAGTGTACAAATCGGTTAATGTCCAAATCTGTGGACATGTAGTGATGTAGGGAGTTTCTGTGAGTCTTCTCCTCTGATGAATATCTAAAGACAGACGTAAAGGACATGGGGACATCTGGTACCAGGCCAGATGATTGCAGCAGTGTTAGTGAAATGTGTTTTCCCCTTATTGTGGCTTGGCTCTGCACTCCAGAAGCGGTTCTGACTTGATGATTGGCTGTAGCACGATGCACCTCCATGGAGCAGAGTCTGGCAGGCAGGGGGCCCACGGAGACAGAGTTCTGCCCAGGCCAGGGGCCCTCCAGCTGGCCTGAGGTCTGGAAAGCTGCCCCTGCTCACCATGAAAGACTGGTACTGGCGCTGCAGCCAATGTGGGCTTGTGTTTGTATAATCATCTGCATCACGTCTATGAGACAAACACATATTCCTGTCGATAAGATGAGATGCAGGATCACATAAGATAAGATAGAACTTTATTGATCCCAATTTGGGAAAGGCCTCTCTATCTATCATCTTTATTCTTTGAATCTTTGTACGACGTGTATACCATATGGATCTTCAATATGTCTGATGATCCATGATAAGATATATGCTAAGAGTTTTAGCATGTTTCATATTCCAGAATCAGATACTGAATTACACATGTTCGTCTTGTTGTAAAGTTGTAAATGACTCCAAGTATGCGATACCTTTATGAGTACAAATGTAACATTGCATTCCCCCAACACTGTTGGACTTATAAGGGATGTTAAAGCATCACAATCAGTGCTGCAGAGTCAGAGATATCATTCTTTTTAATCCTTCTTTCTTGTTTAAACCTGGAACAAACTCTTTTTAATTTCCAACTCCTTTTAATTTCCAACTCACAGATTTTCATTTTTAAACATGTCGTTTTGAGACACACTAAGGGTGTCCATGTAGTCTCTAATTTCTAAATCTATAGAAATTAGAAGTATGGTTCAAATGAATTTCGAAAGATGATTTTGTTATTACATATGAAATGAAGCATTGATATGTTAGCATGTGATTAGAGGGTTGCATTCATCTTGATACCATGTAGCCTATCTGTCAAAGATGAATTTGACCGTTGTAAGAGCAGAACACCAATGATCTGTACAAATGTACAAGATTCAAGTCAGTCTAAAATGCAATAGCCATTTTACATTCGCTCATACAGTCAACCTTCAGATATGCTCATAATAAACACACCATATCAACCAACATTTCATTTAGTTTTGACGATTGACAGACAAGTGATAATGGTTTTTGTTTTATATATGGAAACTGTGAAACTGTGATGATGGGATGTCGTTGGCTGTCTATTGGTGGTTATCATTGCAATTGGCAGCTTGACACGTTGATGAGTGTTTAAGCGTTAAACATGCATGGATGCATGTCATTTGCAGACACACCTAAACCTCTCACAGCTGTTAAATTGAAGACACACACACACACACACACACACACACACACACACACACACACACACACACACACACACACACACACACACACACACACACACACACACACACACACACATTTATGTTGTGATAAATCATCATGGTCTCTGTGTCCCATTCTACCAGCTGCTCACTGCACTGCTTCTACGTCTGTCTTGTTGCTAGGATACATACACACTCAGGGAGTAGCTCACCCCTTGTCATACACAGTCTGTTTGTGCCCATACGCTGCCAAGGTGTCACAAAGTCCACACACACACACACACACAGACAGACAGACAGACAGACAGACAGACAGACAGACAGACAGACAGACAGACAGACTAAACTTCATGTGGCCTTGTACAAACCCAGTACATCTACTGATGCTGCCTACAGTGGTACACAGTGGTTTTTTTCAACTGGGGCTCATCCTTAACAAGTCAAATGTCATTTTAATTAACAGGGATTCATAGCAGTGCCCCAATGAGTGTATTACCATTTTAATTCATTGGAAATGTTGGCAGTGATTGGCTCTTCCCTCTTGTCTGCTGTCTACTCCCTGGACACATTGCTAATGCCATTAGAGGGCGCTAGTTGTCTATCTGCCTCCACGCTGAAATGGTGAAGCATCACTTCCTCCTTATCAGTGAGGATACCTCGACAGTGGCTCCCTCCTCTCTGTCTCTCTTTGCCTCTCTGCTTGGCTCCCTCTCTCTTGCCTTTTTATCTCTTCCTAAGCCTGCCTTTCCCGTCTCATCCCCCACCTCATCTTTTCCTCCCTGCCGCTCTCCTGGTTCCTTCCCTACATTTTCTTTTCATCTGCGACCTGCAAATCTCTTTACTTCCTACCTCATCTCCTTCTCACTTCTTTACCTGCCTCTATTCCGGTCCCTTACATCGCTGCCAGTTTGCCTCCTTCTCTTCCATTCCTCCTCTCTCAGTTTTGCCCTCCCATCTCAGATGAGATTTCCCTTCACAGATCCTCCCTTCCTTGCCTCCCTTCATGTCTTCCTCCCTCCCTCCCTTTCTCGCTCCATGCATTCATCCCTCTTGCCCCTCAGGGCTTTGTTCTGCCTTAATCAGGGGCTTAAATGTTGCATTCTCACCCAGACAATGCCTGCCATTCAGTCTGGGCCTGTGCAAATAGGTGTGCCCTGGTGCGCCAGCGGGCATGCTATGCCAGCCTCGCTGCAGTAGTCGTGATCAGCCAGAGCCCCCAGCTACAGGAGGCACTGCTCCACACGCACACAAACTAGCAGCAGCAGCAGGAGGTGGAAGAGCAGAAACTTACTGAAGGCTGCCTTTGAAGTGCTGCCATACAAAGGCATGGATGGCCAAAGCCACACTCACAAAACAGGCAAATGCACATGGGCACAAATGGAGTGCAGGGAAAGGGACTCTTTTCATAATCAGCCATTTGCATCGTGTCCTTTCCTTTCCGGTTTCCTCTGCTTCTGGCTTGCGGTCTTGATTTGTGTGTATGTCTTTTGTGGGGAACAGCCCTGTGTTGTGTTTGGTGGTGAAATAGCAGAATAGTGACTCGAGGGTTATGTGTGTGGTGGTGGCTTCGGGGGACCAGCAGCCTGTTTCTTGGCCACCTGGCATGTTCTTTCTAGGAGGCAGTGTAGGCCTCCACCCAGCTGGATGATGCTCGCTGTCAGACTGGTGTGTCAAATCCAGGCAAGCCAGCTTCCTCCCAACAGCGACCATCTGTCTGCATCCACTATGGCACTCTACCTGCAGATAGCAAGAGACAAATAGGGAGATGTTGACAATTATAATGTATGTTGGAAAGAGAGAAGCCTGCATATACACAGAGGCTGTCCAGCCAGAGCTCAGTTTTGCTCCTAGCCTTCAACTGTATGTTCATTTCAACGTACAAAGAGAGAGCCAGAGGGAGGGAGAAGATAAAATAGAAAGGGGGTGGACAGACGTACAAACATGCAGTTGTCAGACAGCAAGTGACACACAGAAAGAGAAAAAATGTGAGCCCACACTCGCCCATGCTATCTATCCTCCTCAGATGGCCATTTGGGCTTGTTAATCTATCGCCTGGTAACAGAGACAGCCTATCAACTACAGCCACGCCCCTCTGCACATGCTCATAGAGAGGGGCTCATTTGGATCTTTGAAGGGAAAACGTGCACACCGCACCGAAATGCACGCACATGCATACACATAAAAAAGTCCCCACAAATCCTGGCTTGTCATTGCTCTCCATTGTTTGGCTGCGGTTGCTTTCTCCTGGTGTGACTGCCAGCAGATGGCTAGCACTGAGCTGTCAGAGTCAGCCTGGGGCCCACAGGCAGGCACCCACAGGCACACACACACACACACACACACACACACACACACACACACACACACACACACACACACACACACACACACACACACACACACACACACACACACACACACGTGTAAAAACTCACTCATACAAAGAGTGTCTTATTGCACACCGACCATATGCACAGTGTCCACTGAAAGGCTGGACTCTGGTTCTATCACTCCTCAAGGTCTGCTTATACTTCAATTTCAAAAACAGTCTGTGTCACACGTCACACTCTTTTATCTCGTGGTGTTTTTCCACACACAGGCCTCGGGAGTTGCTCAGCTACAGGTGCCCCTCGTGACCCCTCTCACTGTAATGACTGTGTAATCTCATAAAAGGGCCGCCTTTCTGCATTAGCATGTGTAAAGGCCATTGTGTGCGTTTGTGTGTGTGTGTGTGTGTGTGTGTGTGTGTGTGTGTGTGTGTGTGTGTGTGTGTGTGTGTGTGTGTGTGTGTGTGTGTGTGTGTGTGTGTGTGTGTGTGTGCCTGCGCATAAGTGACTATTTGAGTCTTGCGTATGCTGCCATCCTTTGCATCTTTGAGTGTCTAAGTGTTTCTGTGTGTGTGTGTGCGTGAATGTGTTTCATAGTGATTCGATGTGTGTAGAAGCAGGTGTCGGACCTAATGGAGTGTGTCGGCGCAGTGTAAAAGCAGCTGCTGCAGCCCGGGGTCGCACGGGGTCACCCAGAGGTGAAAGGTCAGGGTCGGGGTGAGGAGTTGGCTGTAGCTACATGACATTCCTCCACTCACTAATCATAGCTCTGATGAATGGCTGCAAAGTGGCAGCTGGTAGACAGGGGGCCGTGTGTGTGTGTGTGTGTGTGTGTGTGTGTGTGTGTGTGTGTGTGTGTGTGTGTGTGTGTGTGTGTGTGTGTGTGTGTGTGTGTGTGTGTGTGTGTGTGTGTCACACTCTTGCACACATACAGACACA